>NC_068995.1:17078162-17082715 GCF_001194135.2 Octopus bimaculoides
TATATATATATATATACACACACAGATGGATATATAGGTAGATATGGGGGTGATGGTATGTGTATGTGCGTTTGTGTGTGTGTCCGCGTATCTGTGTGTCTCCGTGTCTGTGTTTGTCCCCCACGACTGCTTATCAACCGGTCCAGCAAAAGAGACTGACACACTAAGTACTAAGATAACTTTGTTTGACTAAAATTTCTTTAGGCTGTACTCCAGCAAGGCCGCAGTCTAATAACTGAAACTTGTAAAAAAATAAACGATAAATAGTTCATCTTGAATATCTTAATGTGGCTCAAAACGCCGTTATTATTAAACGGATGGTAAGCAGCGAACAAGCAGAAGTGTTGAGCACACGGGTCAAAAAGCTTAGCGCCATTTTGTCCGTCTTTATGCTCTGAGTTCAAATCTCGTCGAGGTAGTCTTTGCCTTTCATCCTTTCGGGCTCGTTAAATTAAACACCGGTGAAACACCGGGTTGGATGTAACTCTCTCGTCCGCTCCCACCAAATTTCAGGCGTTGTTCGTTTTTTAGAAAGTATTACTAAGTGGTTGGCAATTCAAAGAAAATCAGAAGTGGACAAAAGTTTAGTTGCTATGATCAAGGAGAGACTATTCAGACATCTTTTACTTGTTTCAGTCATTGGGTACGACCGTGCTGGGACACTACGTTGAAGAATTTTTTATTCGAACGAATGGACCCAAGCACTTGTTAGTAAGCCTGGCACTTAATTTATCGGACTCTTTGACGAACCGCTAAATTACGGTAGCGTGAACAAACCACCACAGGTTATCAAGCCGCAGTGGGGTCTCTGTCTCTCTCTCTCTCTCACACACACACACACTTGCACACACACATACATGCACACATAGATACAAGCACACATACATTCTCCAGGCTTCTTAAAGTTTCCGAATACCAAATCCATTCAGCAGGTTCTGGTCGGCCCGAGGCTATACTAGAAGGCCCTTCCTTAAAGTCCCACACGGTGGGATTGAATCCAGAATCCTGTGGCTGTGAAACTAATGTCTTACCACACAGCGACGCTTGGTCTAACATCAGAAATAAAATATTAGTCATCGCGATAAAGTAAATTTTCTTTTTACTTTAATTTTGTATTTTAAGATTTCTCAAAGAAAATCATCACTTCTAATCTTCTCAGCTGCTACTCATTCATTAAAATCAGTTGCAGTATTTTGGTTTTGTTATTTTATGTTAATAGTTCAAAATATTCTCTAATTGAAATGTCGTTAATCCAGAATTTATAGGCGGAAGCATAGCTGCTTGATAAGAAAATTGCTTCACGGCTACGTAGTGCGCGTTCAGTTTCACCGCGTGACACCTTTCACAAGTGTCTTCTACTACAGCTTAGGGCCGACCAAAGCCTAGTGAGTGGATTAGGTAGACATAAACTAAGTCCTCCGTATACATATATATATATATGTGTATATATACATGTGTATGTGTGTGTGTGTGTGTGTGTGCGTGTGTGTGTGTGTGTGTGTGTGTGCGCGCGCGTGTGCGTGTTTTTGTGTGTGTGTGTCTGCATTTGTCCTCACCAACGTTTGAAAACTGGTGTTAGTGCGTTTACGTCCCGTAACTTAACTGTTCGGCAAATGACGTCGATATAATAAGTAACATACTTAAGAAATAAAAACAAAGTACTGTGTACGATTTGTTTGAATGAAATTGTTCAAAGCGGTGCCCCAGCATGGTCGCAGTCAAATGACTGAAAGAAATAAAGGAGATAAAAGACAGTCGTGTAGAAGTCTCATCTCAGCGTATGCAGGATCCCTTCTAATGAAGGAACAGTTCTATGACTCAAATGGTTATAAAATATTACATGGTGAATATCATTATATTGAACTTTTCTATGGCGGTGAGCTGGCAGAATCGTTAGCACGCCGGGCGAAATGCTTAACGGTATTTCGTCTGCCGCTACGTTCTGTGTTCAAATTATGGGTAGGGTCGACTTTGCCTTTCATCCTTTCGGGGTCGATAAAAAATAAGTACGAGTTACACACTGAAGTTGATACAATCGACTAACTACCATCCCCAAAATGTCTGGCCATGTGCCTATATTTAAAAAAAAACAGATTATACTCTTTACTCTTTTACTTGTTTCAGTAATTTGACTGCGGCCATGCTGGAGCACCGCCTTTAATCGAACAAATCGACCCCAGGACTTATTGTTTGTAAGCCTAGTACTCATTCTATTGGTCTCTTTTGCCGAACCGCTAAGTTACGGAGATGTAAACACACCAGCATCGGTTGTCAAGCGATGGAGGGGGGGACAAACACACACACACACACACACACGCACACACACACACACACATATATATATATATATACATATATACGACGGGATTCTTTCAGTTTCCGCCTACTAAATCTACTCACAAGGCATTGGTCGGCCCGAGGCTATTGTAGAAGACACTTGCTCAAGGTGCCACGCAGTGGGGCTGAAACTGGAACCATGTGGTTGGTAAACAAGCTACTTACCACACAGCCACTCATTGAACTTTTCTCAAAAAGAATTAAGCCGGGTTAAGTCAAAAGTGTTCTCGCTTGCTCAGCTGCTCATATTAGAAATACCAGTTACTCTGGGATCTCAGATTCAGTTATGAATAATAAGATCTAGTATCGAAGGCATTCCAACCGTATCATCTCGTCTTTTATTCAGTCAAGGACTATTTGCATTGTTTTGTTGATTTAAAGATGAGATTGTGTGGATTAAAGATCACTTAACTAATATTTACAGCAAGGCATGAGACAAAGATCTTTGTTCAACATCAAACATTGCTTTGATTAAAGTCTAGAAAGTTCTCATTAGATAGAAGAGCTGTATGGATATGTGTGTTTACGTATGTGCGTTTATGTTATTTGTGTGATTGTTTGCCGGCGTGTGTGTGTACATATGTATACATCTCCATGTGTCTCTTGACGCGCACTTATGCACGGGCAGGCGTATGTGTGTGCGTTTAACGTACATGAAGCATCTATGTACATTATTTACATTATTTGCATTCGACGGATATTTGTCCTCATCTTGTTTGTTGCTAGCACAACGCTTCGGCTGATATACCCTCCAGCCTTCATCTGGTGTCTTGGCGAAATTTCGAACCTATGTTCTCATTCCTAAGGTATATTTCGATATTATTATTATTATTATTATTATTATTATTATTATTATTATTATCATTGTTATTGTCTAGGTCACGGCTTGGAATCGAAATCGGAATCTTGGGGTTAGTAGCCCGCGCTCTTAACCACTACACCACGGGCATAAGACGTAGTGGATAACAACGCGGGCTACTAACCCCAGGATTCGGAGTTCGATTCCAAGCAGTGACCTGAACAATAATAATAATAATAATAATAATAATAATAATAATAATAATAAAAATTAAAAAAATAAAAATAATAATAATAATAATAATAATAACATCAAAAATACCTTTTGAATGAGAACATTGCTTCGAAATTTCGCCAAGACACCTGATGAAGGCTGAAGGGTATATCAGCCGAAACGTTGTATTAGCAACAAAAAAAAAAGATGAGGAGAAATATCCATCGAATATAAATAACGTACATAATTCCTCTCATCTTTTAAATATAGAACTGTATGAAGCATTTATGTATAGAAATATCCCTATAGACGCAGAACTTCATTTCTGAAATATTAATTTCATATTTTTGTGTGTACTTTATATACTTGCAGATTCATATGCATATATATATCTCTCTCTCTCTCACTCTCTCGCTCTCTCTCTCTCTCTCTCTCTCTATCTATCTATCTATCTATCTATCTATCTATTTTCTATTTATCTATATATCTATCTATCTATCTATCTATCTATCTATCTATCTATCTATCTATCTATCTATCTATCTATCTATCTATCTATACACACACGTTGAAGACATACGCATTCACACACACACAAACACATCTTTATATGGAGAAAGATCAGAGCCTAAAACTAATAGATAGATTGATATGCATGTAGATAGAGCGACAGACGTATAGGAATTTCTTTCTTTCATTATTGCTATATATTTCTTAAATTTAAACATAAGTTACTTTGATAGAAATTCTTTTAGAATATATAACTTACATCATTTATTATAATCTACAATATGGCTTCTTTTTTTTTTTCCTGCAAATCCTCTTATTTCTTGATATACTTTCTTTTTCTACATTTCTTAAAAATAATTTGTATTACATTTTGTGAATTATCCGGCATATCATTCCCGGAAACTCATATGAATTTGGATGCTTTAAGAAATTCACGATATTTTCCAAACGAATCTTGGAAATTATTCAAGGAGAGAAAAATAGATTTGATATATGTTAGAACAAAATATAAATAATATTATGATATTATATGCACAAGCAACGTGTAAGATTGATTTTAGACACAAACATTCATGCTGTGAAAAAGTAAGAGATGTGTATTTATGTATGTATGTATGTAAGAACGTATATGTATGTATGAATGTATATGTATCTACGTATTTGTATATATATATATATAAATACACATCTCTTA
>NC_068995.1:17082954-17083682 GCF_001194135.2 Octopus bimaculoides
ATATATATATATATACATATATATATATACATACATACATGCAAACATAGATGCATACATATTTATATAAATATATGTATATATATATATACGTAGACACAGATGGAGATTGATATATATATAATATTATATATATATATATACATTCATTAATACACTTATAAATATATATGTACATATTTAGACATATATATTTAGATACATTTGTATACATGTATATATACATGAATGTACATATATATCTACACACACACATACACACACACACACACACACACACATATATATATATATATACATATATGCACACACACACACACACACACATATATATATATACATATATGCACACACACACACACATATATATTCTGTTACACGTGTATACACACACATATATAAGTAAACATATGTATATACATATGTAACTATATAGAAATAGTGAGAGACGGAGAGTGAGACAGACGGGAGAGATATGCAAGGATACTGACAGAGAGACAGCGAGAGATAGAAAGGGTTAGAGGAAGAGCGTGTGAGGATGAGGGAAAGTGATGTTAGCAAACAAAGAGAGAAATATATGTAGCTGCTGAATGACAGAGGGAGTGGAAAAGTATTTATTAGTGTAAACAAAAACATGAATGATGAATACAATTAAAGAATAAGATGCAGAAAGATTGAGGGGAGTTCAGGAAGACAGGAATATATATATATATATATATATATATATA
>NC_068995.1:17085658-17086418 GCF_001194135.2 Octopus bimaculoides
TATCTTTTCTACATCGTATGTCACTATCCCCTTGCGTGAGCGCCTCCGTATACAAGTGTGCGTGTGTGCATAACGTGCGAACTTGGAGAGATATAGAGGTGAGCCTGGTAAGCCAGTAAAAATAGAGAGAAGAGTGTCGAAGAAGCTCACAAGCAATGTCGTCACTTTGCACCACTCCACCGACAACCCTCTCCTTTCGCTAGAACCTAATTAGTTTTACATGAACTGGAAACTAAAGCAAAACAAAACAAAAACATAAACACGATAAAATTATGAATAACCTCTAAACAAAACCACCATACAAAAATCCACAGACAAACAAAAATAGAAACACGCTTAAAAACAAAACAAAAAAACGAAAAATATTTATTAAAATAAATAACTGGAAGAATATGCATTTGAGGCAATTTGTCACATTCACATGAATTTTAAGCACATCATTTCATGATTGTTGATAACTAGTTGCAAAAGATGAATACGAAAATAAATAAATAAATACAAAGCCTAACAAATGTATAAAGAATATAAGGAAAAACAACTATGCTAAAATAAAATAAGCAATCAATATTAATATTACGCAAAACGGTAAATAAATACATACACACAAAAACACAAACTCACACGCACAAACACCCACACACATACACACACAGACGCATACAGATATCCGTGCACATATATGTATATTTATGTCCGTCTATGTGTGTCTGTGTGTGTGTTTGTGTGTGGGTGTGTAAATATATATATATATATATATATA
>NC_068995.1:17088091-17089216 GCF_001194135.2 Octopus bimaculoides
ATATATATATATATATATATATACATATATTAGCAACCACACAAATTCAACGTACGTCCCATACTTGTTTGCCGGGAGGCAACAGTCTACGGCAGTCATGATATCTCCGTGAACCATCGGGTTTTAATAATCTTGAAAGTCATAGACAGTCGAGACAAATTGCTCCAAATCCCATCCAGGAGCGTAAGTATGCGCGTAATATACTGTTTAAAGAGCGAGATATGTTATGGTTGAAATGACGACTAAATACTTGAGACTGCAGAGGGTAAACATTTTTGGAGACTCTTGTTCATTTCTTTGTTCACTTCTGAATGATATTCTTGAGCAAGAAATTACTGGCTCTCATAACATAATTTTACCATGTTCTTTATTTTGCGGGAAACAAGCAATATCTAAAGCATCTCGTTTACTAGCAGCTGTTATGTTATTGCCACCTATGATAATAACATTAATGTTTTCATTACTAAAATTTGACAAATTGCTTTGTTTGATCAATGACCTTTATTTTTGCTTTGTATTGTACACTGGGGTACGGCCATCGAGCATAGTGCCATGTTTTCGTCTTTGTAACATGTTAGAAAGGATGAAAGCTAGAAAAGAAATAACAGATGCTGGTATAGCCACATTCTTATATTACATATGGTATAGAGGAAAAGCGTTATCAAATAAAAGGGCGGTTTCCTTGATTCTATGGTATATATACTTCCAACCGGATGACGCTGGTCTATCGAAGGATAACTCATTTTTGTCTTCTGATTGGATTAGAGCAACGTGCTCAAGAACAAAATGTATTACCTAACTCAGGAATAGAAATCACAATCTTAATATCATGAATGAAACACCATAATCACTAAACCTTTCGTCTCCACTACACTCATACATTCATGTTTATGTGTGTTTGTCTGCGTGTGCATGTGTGACTGTGCGTACATGCTTATATATATATATATATATATATGTATGTATGTATGTATGTGTATATATGTATGTGTATATATACGCACGAATGAGGATTCGTACTAGATCCATTTTCCGTTTCGCGCATCAATTATAATCCAAAGGAACACAACGGAATTGCTGACGTAGATACAGTGAAACTTATACTGTATATATATATATATATAT
>NC_068995.1:17089278-17092004 GCF_001194135.2 Octopus bimaculoides
TATAAGGATATACTATCTACTTGCTGGAAATTACTGCCAAAACTCTTATTTCAATCGCCGATACAAAAATAACACGGATAAATACTACGAGTTTTGACTGTTATTTCCAGCATGTAGACATATTTAGTATGTCATTTGATTAATTTTAATCCTTCAGCAATTTGAAGCTTTTGGGCCTGCGATCGCCTATATTATTGATTCTGTTATCATCATTTTTAATTGTTACACTAGATAATGATAGAGTCAATAATATTCCCTCGCATATATTTTCTCCTGAATTATTTGCTCCGTACTGAAATTATATATATATATGGGAGAATATACGAAAAAACAACAACAGACGAGGACAGGTGGTGTAAATAACAAAAGGATGTATTAGTATGACGCTCGGGAATACGGAAAGTCTTTGACGTTTCGAGCTACGCTCTTCAACAGAAAGAATACGGAGACAAGGAGAAAAACACGGAGAAAAAATATTGAATAGTGTTCAGTCAACGGTCAATCATAATAATGGCTGATCATAACAATGGCTGACCGGAAGTTAGAAATTCTTTTTTCAGGATATATATATATATATATATAAGTATCCCTTCTTTCTCTAACCAAAGGTATTTCTAATCACATCGTAATACTAACGTTGGAATTTGATCACAATACACGTGCTACGCATGTCAGTTGCTATTCTCCAAACATGACCAGCACTGGGCAGGAAAATAATGAATTTCACGACCAGCTCCGTGATTTCATCTCCAGTTGTCACCACAGGGATAAACGTATCCTCAGGGGTGACTTTAACGGTCGTGTTGGTACTGACCATCAGGCATGAGAGGATGTACTTGGTCGCCCAGGTGTTCTAGAATGAGTTCTAGCGGTCTGTGTGTGCTCTTCATCTGCAGGGAATTCAGTCTAAGCATCATACATACATATTTTCAACAGTGGCATTGTTGCAAGACGACCTGGATGCATCCTAGATCTAAGGATTGGTATCTCGTAGACTATGATACAACGCCACTAAGAAGCGAGATATTAAGGACTTTAACATTACACGTTCCTTTCATAATACTTGCTATCTCACTGACTATTCTCTTCTCCGTAGTAAGGCTACGTCCAATCTGAAACACAAAAGACTATAAAAGTCGTCATAGCCCTGGCGAATTCATGAGCTGCCAGGCGTGCTCTGAGACAGATCACGGAGGCTTTGTGGTCTTCCAAGGCTACTGAGCTCTAATAAACTGTTGATAGAAAAAAACTTCTAAAGACACTTATGATGGTCTGAAAAACGTGTATGGTCCTCAAGAGCACGGTGTTACTGCTAGTTTTTCATCCAATGGAGGGACACTCATAACTGACTAATCTGAAATCCTGGAACGATGGGAAGATCACTTCAAAGCCGTGTTGAAATCCACTTCAGTGCCTAATGATAACGTCATAATGTTTATTCCACAGCACGCTGAAATATCGAAATTGTCTCAGGAGCCAACCTTCCTGGAAGTGGTAAACTCTGCGAAAATTAGCTCTTCTGGTAACGCACCTGGCAGAGATGCTATCCCTCCTGAAGTCTACAAGCATGGTGGACAGAAGTATTTCAAGAAATTGTCTGATCTCTTCATAAATATTTAGATGTCAGGCCGTGTACCACAGGACTTCAAGGATGCCTTAATTCAATATCTTTATAAGAACGTAGTAAAGAGAAGTGTCTGTGATAATCATCGTGGGATATCGCTTCTATCTGTTGCTGGTATGATTCTTGCTCGACTCATTATTGGCAATTAGCAGAATCATGAAACACGCTGTAAATGATATCTATCCAGAGTCCAGATCAGGTTTCGCTCTGGTCGTGGCACTATCGACATGATCTTTTCCCTCTGACAGAGAATTTACGTGAGAAAAATCAAGAGTTGGTCTTGATATTCGTTGAGCTTACTAAGGCCTTCGACACTGTTAACCGGCAAGCACTGTTCCTCTATGGCTCTTGTCGACTTACACAAACTGTCATTAAAGATATGGTATATTTGGTGATGGACGTCGGTTATTCAGAGTACAAGTGAGTAATTTGGACTCATTCCGCTTTTGCCCAGGATTGACACTTCCCGTTGCAGTCGTCCAAATCGTTTTTGACTTTGATGCCGAAGGACCGATTAAGTGGAATAAACTGACGATAACAAAGTCAGTGTTGAGGGCAGCTAAATTTAGATTCTCAGAGTACCTTTCCGTTACTTGCATGATAGCAAAACCTGTCATGTCGAATTTTCCCCACACATTTAGAAACAGAAATGTGAACAATAATATTTCGCACATGTCGCAGAAAATCATGTGAATTCGTTTTCCATTTATGGTCTGGGATAAATTATACTCATACGTACTCAACGAAAACCCTCTCTCTCTCTCTCTTTCCCTGACACATATACTAACACACACATATATATATGTACATATATATATATATATATATATATATATATTTAAAGATCTATCTACACGTGCATTGCGGCAGATTTTTTTCCCTCCTTCTTCGTTTCCTTTGGACTTTCCTGTTTCTTGTTTCCGAAGAAGCGCTACGCTCGAAACGTTAAATACCTACTATTTTCTTTCACTGAGCGTCTTATTAATGCTTTACATGCGCGACATCCTCACATTGTTGTTTTTCTCATGTCAAATTCTCCGGTTTTTAATGAAACATAAATGTATATATATATCTATATATTATTGTCATTATTATTATTATT
>NC_068995.1:17092014-17093048 GCF_001194135.2 Octopus bimaculoides
ATTATTATTATTATTATTATTATTATTATTATTATTATTATTATTATTATTATTATTATTATTATTATTATTATCGTATGGTATACCGGTGGTAGGTTACCGGTAAATCACGTTAAGTTTCTTCGTGTTCGTTATGCATTTGGTTAATAAGAGAGACGGAAGATGGAAGATACGAGATACGAGTTTATTAATCACTATAATCACTATAATTGTTTCGAGCCATTTAGCACCGATCTCCCACGGGTGAGATACTTAACAACTGCTTTAGCATTACCCGACGAGGGAGTTGTGTTTCTTCAAGTAATTACAAGATGTATCCGCTAAAATAACGACAATTGCACCATACATCTGCTCGGTATGTCAAGTGTCCCACCTGTAAAGGATTGATGGTAGATGAGTCAATCTTCCGTTCATCTTACGTCTCTCTCATTAATCAAATATATATATATATATATATATGCGTGCGTGTGGCAATATATCTATCTCTATATCTGTTTATGCGCTTATTCACCCCCTCCCATCCACATACACACACACACACACACACACACATATATGTACAAGTATGTATATATTTATTTATTATATATCTATATATCTATATATATATACATTTATTTTTTAATTATTTATTACGGATAGAATATAAACGTAGGAATGGCAGTGTGGTAAGAAGCATGATTACCAACCACATGGTTCCGGGTTCAGATGCAGAAAGTTTCTGCTGAGAGAGAAGCAGAGAGAAATATGTGAGGTACAAATATAGAATGCATTGCAGGTTATTCAAACGAAGCGTGTTATTTATTAATAAGGAGAATAATCTGTCATCCAAATTCCTGTTGTTTTGTCTGCGTGGAACCATGGGTAAGTGTCGTCTTCTATAGCATCGGGCCGGCCAAGGCCTTGTGAGTGGATTTCGTAGTCGGAAGCTGAAAGAACGTCGTGTATATATATATATATACAGTTATTTATTTATCACATATCTACATATCTATATATATACATTTATGTATTTATCATGTGTATGTATGTAT
>NC_068995.1:17093499-17094422 GCF_001194135.2 Octopus bimaculoides
TATATATATATATATATATATATATATATACATACGGCTCAACCATTGCTTATGTTTGTGTCTGTGTGTCTGTATGCAGATTTGATAACGACTTCAGTGTCTTATGTAGAGAAACATAGAGACAGAGAGAGAGAGAAAGAGAGAGGGAGAGAGAAAGGAAAGAAAGAAGGACAGAGACAGACAGATAGGAAAAGAGAATAAAATCTTTTGTGATCTAGAAAGATACTTGTATAAGCTTTATTTCATTCCATGTTCTTCACATTTATGAATTCATTAGCGTCTGTTTATATCCGATTTTTCAAAATTATTAGAAATAAGGAATTAGAAACAAATAAATATTCCTTCGAAACGTGGTATGTATATATACCTAATATATTTGTACTAAAAATATAAGCAAACACCCAGTATTCGGCAACATGACGATGTTGTATATATTACAACGTTTCCGAATATTTATGTGTAGAATGGTAGAAATAAACGACTAAAATACATTAAGTGTAATTGCAAACGTGAGTGTGTCCAGAGTACTTTCGCGTGTGTATATAGGCATACATATAGATGCGCGTATATATATATCTATGTAGGAAGGAATAGGGATTGTGCACAGACATGCACACTCAAATCTATACATATATGTGTGTGAATATATATATATATATATGTGTGTGTGTGTGTGTGTGTGTATGTGTGTGTGTGTGAATGTGTGTGTGTTTCAGTATATAGGTTTCTCAATAATTTCACACACGCGAGTGAAGTTTTACAGATGTATGAGGAAGAGGATAATAAGGAATAGTAAAAGACGCATATATTTCTGCATATTTTCGTTCCTACTGAATTAAGTACATAAGTATATACGCTTGTCTGAGCGTGTATATATATATATATATATATATATATATATATATATATATATATATATATAT
>NC_068995.1:17095524-17098537 GCF_001194135.2 Octopus bimaculoides
TATATATAAATATATATATATATGTATGTATATATATAGGTAAAGTAAATGTTAGAGGTAATACTTGATAATTGCAAGCACCTGTGTATGCCAGCTCGCGGTCGGGGTGAATGAATAAATTGTAAATGTAAAAATAAAATAAAAGCAAAACACAAAGGATTCTGTGGTACACGTGTTTCAAGCTTTATAGTTGTTACATCAGTGTATAATTGACAGTATAAAGCTATCTTCAGCCGCAGATGTATTCTCTCGAGAATTATATCACATAGAAGTTAAAGCGGAAGAAAGATCAGATATAAGAGGTGAGGTTCCGTTTGGTATTTTGTATTGCAATATACCTCGTAGAATTCTTAATTTGATATATTTATACATAATTTCCTCGGTACTCCGGAATCCGTCCATACCTTGCCACGGTATATTGCAATACAAAATACCAAACGGAACCTCACCTCTTATATCTCATCTTTCTTCCTCCTTTAACGCCTATGTGATATAATTCTTGGGAGAGAATACATCTGCGGCTGAAGATAGCTTTATACTGTCAATTATACACTGATGTAACAACTATAAAGCTTGAAACACGTGTACCGCAGAATCCTTTGTGTTTTGTTTTTATTTTATTTTTACATTTACAATTTATGTATATATATATATATGTATATACATGCATATTTATTTATAGATACACACACACACACGCACACACACACACACACTCTCTCTTTACTCTTTACTCTTTTACTTGTTTCAGCCATTTGACTGCGGCCATGCTGGAGCGACACCTTTAGTCGAGCAAATCGACCCCAGGAATTATTCTTTGGAAACCTAGTACTTATTCTATCGATCTGTTTTGCCGAACCGCTAAGTTACGCGGACGTAAAGAGACCAGCATCGGTTGTCAAGCTATGTTGGGGAGACAAACGCAGACACACAAACATACACATACATATACATATATACGACAGGGTTCTTTCAGTTTCCGTCTCCCAAATCTACTCACAAGGCTTTGGTCGGCCCGAGGCTATAGTAGCACACACTTGCTCAAGGTGCCACGCAGTGGCACTGAACCCAGAACCATGTGGTTGGTAAGCAAGCTACTTACCACACAACCACTCCCGCGCCTATATATATATATATATATATATATATATACACTTTTCTTTTCTCCCTTCTTTTATATGTTATATATAAATACCAAATTGGCGACCACACTGTCACAAATAACACTGCCTCATTTAAACACATCATAACCTTGAACACCTTTTATTCAGAAACCATTCTGACCAATCCATCTATTCATTAGTATACTTGCATGTACACGCGTAAGCACTCAGATATTCGAGTATGCGTGTGTATGTATGTGCATATGTTTTAGAGACTGTTTTCCGCGCATGCACCGTACAAACACATGAACATACATATGCTTAGAAAGCACCATTTGTGTACACTCAAATTCTCTAAGCGACGCATGTATACTTATGTTAACAGCTTAATTATATAAGCATATGCGATTGATACGCGTCAAACCGTTTGCATGTGTGTAATGTGGACTCTGAAAAGCCTTTATATTTCAATTTTCGGGACAAACATGGGCAAACACAGGCCTATAGTTATGAAGCATTTAAATCATTCATCTGGATATTTTCTCATACTTACTCACGAATACTCCTATCATATATATACGTGTGTGTGTGTGAGAGTATGTGTGTATGTATACATGGTGAGACCCCCTTCGGTCATGACTGACCATGGGATCGCACCTAGAAAGTTACCTTCCGAGGGACAAGTCCGCGCAAGGTTGTTTGTGGAAGACCGGCAGTCTCCCATGCATACCGTTCTCCCTTCTCCACGCCACCAGTTTTATCCAAGGGAAAGGCTGAGCCCGATATAGCTTGGCACCTGTGACGTCATATCTCATTTCTACAGATGAGTGAAGTGGTGCAACGTGAAATAAAGTGTCTTGCTCAAGAACACAATACGCCACCCGGTCCGGGACTCGAACTCACAACCTCGCGATCGTAAGCTCGACGCTCTAACCACTGAGCTATGCGCCTTCCCATGTATGTATGTATATATATATATATATGGGAGAATATACGAAAAAACAACAACAGACGAGGACAGGTGGTGTAAATAACAAAAGGATGTATTAATATGACGCTCGGAAATACGGAAAGTCTTTGAGGTTTCGAGCTACGCTCTTCAACAGAACGAATACTGAGACAAGGAGAAAAACACGGAGAAAAGGAGGTTTACAAAAGTGGAAAAGTTCAAAAGTTCAAAAGTTTTTTAAACGTCGTGGTATATTGAAGCGATTTCCAATCAGAAGATGGGTCCAGTATAATCCGTGGGTAACCTGAATGTACGTGCGTGCATGCGTGTGCGTGTGCACTTGTGTTTGTTTTCGTCCCTGACAACGCTTCACAACCGCTACCGGTATTTTTTTTACGTCGCCTGAATTTAGCGGTTTGAGAAAAGGGTGCGATAGTATAAATACCAGGTATTAGAATGGCCACTAGATTCCATATATCCCGCAGGAACCCTTCAAGGCTATGTCCTAGCATGGCCATAATCTAAAGGCTAAAACGAGTAAAAGAAAAGGCAAGTATAGAAAATCAGATTTAAGTGTTCGTAATCTCAACGTCAACATCGACCATTTGCATTTAGTTGTCTGATATCTCTATTCAGAATCATGAAATTAACGTGTAAATAGATAATCACCTTGATATGATGTGACAAGTGAAAACATTTGAATTATATGTGCGTTACAGAAAGAAAATGAATTGGTTAAAGGATATACGGCGCTCTTGTAGGATTTGATAAAAACTGGCACTGGATGCGTGTTGTTACGGCTCTCTGTCTCTCCTTTCAGCTATCACGTTATCGGTGTTCCACTAGGCGACCGGGTGAGAACTGAAGAGAGATTGTTTGTGTAAATGCTTCTATGGGGGTGATAGAGAAAGACTGGGGAATTATGAGCTATATATATATATATATATATATATATATATAT
>NC_068995.1:17098856-17100975 GCF_001194135.2 Octopus bimaculoides
ATATATATATATATATATATATATATATATATATATACAAACATATATATACATACATACATACATACACGCATATAAGTATATATACTCTTTTACTTTGTCTGTGGCCATGCGGGAGCACCGCCTTTAGTCGAAAAAATCGACCGCATCACTTATTCTTTTTAAGCCTAGTACTTATTCTATCGGGTCCTTTGCCGAACCGCTACATTACGGAGAGGTAAACACACCAGCATCGGTTATCAAGCGATGTTGGTGGCAGGATACAGACACACAAACACACACACGCACACACACATATACGACGGGCTTCTTTCAGTTTCCGTCTACCAAATCCACTCACAAGGCTTTGGTTAGACCGAGGCTATCGTAGAAAACACATTCCCAAGGTGCAAATAGAAGAGGGTATGATGTTTTGAGTAATCTCTATTATCAATAGTGATGTAAAATATAGAAGGAAGAATTTACAACAGTGGAAAGAGAGACACTAAATTTAAACAAAAAGCTCTGTTCAAAGAGAGAAAGAGTGAGAGAGTGAGTGAAACAGAGAGTGAGACACAGACTCCGAGAGACATAGTGAGAGAGCGACACACACGTGAAGAGAGAGAGGAAGAGAAAGACAGACAGCCGACAGAGACAGACAATGGGTGTGTCAGAGAGCGATGATTGACTCTTCTATGCTGGACTGCTACCATATTTTTCGATCCTAATGGTCAAAAAGTTAAGTTGATCTTGCATTTGGGTTTGAACTCAGAGAGCAGAAATAGGTGACAAATGCAACATGGTGTTCTATAAGTGTAATGGTTGCGTTTTCCACTTCCATATTGTAGATTTGAGTAATGCTAGAATATGTTTCTCTATGAGGAAGATATATCACGTTATCTAACACAGGTTCATTTAGCGGGGATTCGTTCTGTTGCAATCTACGTCTCTTTTTGTGTCTTAGATTAAATCCCCCACCCACAGACCCACTCATACACACTTTGACCTATACCAGCATTGTATGTCCAAGAAAGGTTTATAGACAGCATTTCCAGTTCGCACTAATTAAAATCTAATTATTCACACTTTTAAAACTTTCTTTGTGATAACATTACATAGCGTACTGCTGTCGCTTACAATTGGGGCAGCGAGCTAACTATTTTAAGTAATCATATGGCATGCTAAAAACAACAACCAAATCTCTCAAACTTCACAATATACTGTGTACGATAACGACACATTGACTAGTGTGGTCCAGGTTTCCCAGCTTAGAAAAATAGATGACGAAATGATCAGGGTTTGAATGCATGTGGTCATAGGTCTGCTCGTTTAGAGCTGACCCGGGGTTATAGATAAGCAACAGCATTTGTAGTGATGGAAAATATTAATCAGTCAGTGTAGAAAGAAAAACTCCTTTCTAAAAGAACCAGGTCGATGATCCAAGTTAATTTCTCAGCCAAGTCTAACCTAGATTCTCCAAGTTGATTTCCTACACACATACGCAGACATACACAGACGCACACACACTCATACAAACACACACAACCCCGCCCCCCAACATGTATGCATAAACGCAAATATATACATTCACATCCACCGCAGTTAGCCATACCTTCGGCACTTTAATGACATTAGTGCTGTCGGGTTTCGGTGTCAAATTGGCAGTGAATGCCGTTGACGAATTCCTATTCTTCATGTTACCGTTGTTGCTGTTGTTGGTGATGATGCAAAATTGATGTTGCTGCTGCTTTTGTTGCGGTTGCTGCTCAGCCTGAGGTCATCCCTGATTGAGAAAATCTATAATCAATGACATTCCAGTCCTGATCATCATTTTCGTTGTGGGAGGGACAGCAGTAATAGGTGTATATTATCTACTATGTCCTTACCTTATTTAATGCGATTTGTCTTTCTTTTTCTAAGATTGCAAGTCGTTATTTAAAATAGATTTCGGCTGCTATTTCTAGCAACTCGGGCGAGAACATTAAGGAATTCTTTGTTGGGTTTCTAGGTCGTTTATTATTGATCAAATGTATCAAAGTTGTCCTATCTACGATCGTCCATCCTCATAGAATACTGAATATTACATTCCCAATGCGCCCTATTACAAGACCATGGAGAGAGATTTAAAATGATGCATGTT
>NC_068995.1:17101197-17103065 GCF_001194135.2 Octopus bimaculoides
GGGGGGGGGTTGTGTGTGTTTGTATGAGTGTGTGTGCGTCTGTGTATGTCTGCGTATGTGTGTAGGAAATCAACTTGGAGAATCTAGGTTAGACTTGGCTGCGAAATTAACTTGGATCATCGACCTGGTTCTTTTAGAAAGGAGTTTTTCTTTCTACACTGACTGATTTAAAATATTACATTCCCAATGCGCCCTATTACAAGACCATGGAGAGAGATTTAAAATGATGCATGTTTTTTTCTGGCAGATATAACAACACAGAAGATATAACACACACACACACACACACACACACAAAAGCACATATTCATTCAATTAGTTTAGTATTGCTTCTTGAGAAAGAAGGGAACATTATTAATTCACTTCTACCCTAAAACTTAAAAACCATACTCAGGTTAACGTAAAGATAAGATATGAAGATAACACTTATAGTTATTTCGGTATTAGCAAACAGCAGAAGGGTACTATACATGTGATAACAGGATTGAAACATAGCCAGAAATTTACATACTCACACATAAGCATACGCACACATAAACACATACACACATACACATACACACATACACAGACGCTTGCATCCACAAATTTTAATTAGCTGTAAAGTTACACTCATGCCGAGAGTTTCTTGACTTGCACTTATATGTTTACACACACACACGCACACACACACACACACACACATACACACACATACATATATATAAATATATACAGTAATTCCTCGACTATCGCGAGTGTTACGTTTCGATACTCCCCACGGTAGGTGAAAATCCGCAAAGTAGAAACAGCAATGTCCCATATATTTATTTATATTATTTTTATATTTTACATGTATTTATTTTATCACAAATCCAAAACAACACCACGGGGTTTAAAACATAACTCGCAATAGGTGAACCGCGATAGGTGAACCGTGATAGGTGAACCGTGATAGGTGAACCGTGATAAGTGAACCGTGATATGTTGAGAGATTGCTGTATATATTAAGTTGACTTTGCAAAACAACTTCTTAATTTTAATGATAACACCTATGAACAGTGGTCAGGGATTGCGATGGGTTAAAATGTTGTCTCAACTTACGCTAACCTAGTTATGGCCTGTCTAGATGTCCAAATATATGAACAATCGAAATTGAAATGCAGACGCATACATACGCATACATACGTATATACATTCACATCGCCAGAGAAATATAGCAGACACACATGCCCCCCCCCCGATAAATACAAAAAGAAGATACACATGTACACACACACACGCACACACACACGTACACACACACGTGCACACGCACACACGCCCTAACAAGCAGAACACACAAACATATACACGTGCACATACACTGTCTGGACAATTATAACACACACACATACACAGATACACACACATACCCACGTGCGCGCACACATTACCCTTACCAGAATAAAATACACACATACATGCACACATACAGTTATTCGTAGATACACACGCACACACGAGCGCACATAACCGCACACACCTATGCACTCCACCCTGACAATCGTAACACAGACATACACACGCACACACACGGGTACACACACAACGCTCTGACAAGTATATACACGCTTACATACATACTCACGCATACACAGAAACACACATACCCACGTGCACGCACACAGAGCACTGACCAGTAGAAAAAACACACTCACATACATACACGCATACACTAACACGCAAATACACTCAGTTCTTTATGAGTCATACATATCAACCACAACGCACCAGCCAAAACTGCTGAACCATAACAGAACCAACTCACCAAACAAGCCTTTCTCGGTTTCACAAAAACTGTCAGGAAATCAGAACAATCGTGAGCTACCATTTGATCATGTGTCTGC
>NC_068995.1:17108348-17112092 GCF_001194135.2 Octopus bimaculoides
ATATATATATATATATATATATATATATATATATATATATATATATACACACATATATATATATATATGCATGTATATATATATATGCATGTATATGTGTGTATGTCTTTCTGTATTTATATAGTTGTATTTATGCATTGCGATTCTATTCTTGTATGTATATGTGCATCTACGTGGCTGTGGGTGTGTATACATATATTTACGTACATATTTACATACATACATACATACACACACATATACCACATTTTCACTATCTCTCCTTTAGTCTCTCCGTACACATTAAATCCTACACGCATATAAGTGTTCGTTAGTTACACTTATGTATGTTCGTATATGTATGAATATCAGTTCGGCAAAGAAGTTTATACAATTGCTTGATTTATGAGCAATACGAATTCATGGACAAATACGCGCATGTTCCTGGCCAAATAATCACGTAAAAAATCCATACATGCATCTCTACATACATAAGCCGAAACACAAATACATAGAAACATACACACAAAATTAAGATTCAGATGAATTAGGTACTTAAATTTAGGCACCAAGCCAGTTTGGTATAGCCCGCGCAGCTCGAATGTTTATCTATATACATACATATATATATATATATATATATATATATATACACACATACACACACGTATATATGTGTGTTTGTGTACGTGTATGTCTGTGCGTATGTATGTATGTTTGCATGTACGTAAGTCTGAATGTATGTCTGTATCTATCTATCTACATATATATATATGTAAATATATAAATATATATATATATATATATATACATACACACATATATATGTATATGTATGAATATATATAGATGTATATATATATATATATATATATATATATATATATATATATATATATATATGCGTTTGCAATTGTGCGCTGGTGCGTCTGTGCGTGTATATGTGTATGTATGTGTGTGTGTTCATTCTGTCCAATAAGAAACAAAACATTAACCCTGTAATCATATACCTGAGAGCCATTTTTATGCTAATCTGGATGTAAATATATACCTTACAGAAATCTTAAACATATACATTGCTATGAAACAGTAGGCTGGGTTGCAAACTGGTGTGCTCATACATACCACACAAACATAAATTCGCGCATAGACATACCCACATATCTAATGGCTGGTAGATTCTCCAAGAGCAAAATCAGAGTACTAAGTCAATACATATAGTACAATAAGTTATGTAATTTTATATTACGGAATATATATGTACTAAAATTACTACTACATTATCTGTACCTCTCTGTGTTTCCATCTATACATCTCTCTATCTGTCTATCTCTCTCTCTCTCTTTCTATGTATATATGTATGTATGTATGTATGTATGTATGTATCTATCTATCTATCTATCTATCTATCTATTTATCTATATACACACAAATACACACACAAACATGCATGTAGAAAAATCTATATATATTTGTATAAGTATGTGCGAGGGATGATCAATAAGTAACCGGACTGTTAGCATAATAACAAATCTAAATCACGTAGAGTAACACTGCTTGACAGAGATTGACCCTGAAGAATGTTGTGCATACGCACTAAGTTTTCATGTACCAGCCTACTTCCACTGTTTACAACGGTGCTTTGAAGGAAGGGGTGTAGCGTATGATCGTCGCGTTGACCATAAGAGAAGAAGTTGTCATGGTGATATCTCCTCAGAGGCCTACACAAATTTGCTGAAAATGTATAGAGAGGAGTGTATGAGACGCACACAATAGTACGAGTGGTTCAGACGCTTCCAAGATGGCCGAAAAATGTCAATATTGACGAACGTTATGGGAAACCCGCAACCAGTACAACTGAGAAAATCATTGCAGATGTGCATGCATATGTCAGAGGAAATCATAGAATCCCCATCCGGAAGTTATCAGAGGATATGCAGTTACGGTTCATTTCCGTCCATCATCACTGAATATTTGGGTATGAGACGAGTGTATGCTAAGTGTGTGCCAAAACTGCTTTCAGCTGACAAAAAAAAAAAAAGCATCCGGGTTTCAGTTGCACAAGATCTCCTTCATTGTGTCAAGAACGATGGAGACTCTGCGTAGGCCTCTGAGCAGGTTCCACCAAGCTTTTGGAAGAATTTGATGCAGATTTTCTGCTCAGATTTCTGTGTCATAATAACCGCGACGATCATAGGCTACACATGTTCCTTCTGAGCACTGCTGTAAACAGGGATAATAAGCTAGAACGTTGAAACATACTGTGCATGCACACCAGAGTTCAAGGTTAATCTATTCCAAGCGGCTTTACTCTGCCTATTTTAGCTTCGTTACTGTGGAAACAGTCCGGATACTTATTGATCAAGCCACGTATACTTATACCTACACATATATCTGCATACTCTGTTTTAAATATACACGTATGAATGCAGTTCATGTAAGAGAAATAACTCAGATACGACTGTTGTATGTATATGCACCGCAGGGAGTTGATAGACACAGTACTTAACTCTATCTATCTATCTATCTATCTATCTATCTATCTATCTATCTATCTAACTATCTATCTATGATGCCTGCGTATGTGTGTGTAATATGTATGTATGTGTGTCTTTGTGCATATGTGTGTATGTGCGTGTATGTTTGTTTTTGTGTCTGTGTGTATATGTGTGTGAGTGGGTTGGTATATATATATATATATATATATATATATATATATATATATATATATATATATATATATTCCTCTGCTTATCTATGTCTCTTTGAAGTAAGGGGAAAGTATTATGCATATACCCTATTTAGTATTCTGGCACACACAGGCATACTTTGTCGTAATATATTTCAATACTCTTGTCAGTTCGCATTGAGGGAGCCCTCACGCGTTGATGGATAATAATTTATAATTTTTTTCAAAGTCTTAAGTGAAGCAGAATTAAAATCCTTATTAACCAGTGAACTACTATTTCACTACATGTAATTCAAGGTATAGGGAAAACGCTATTAATTTTAAATTTCTCAAAGTATTAACCCCTATTCTCAGTGTAGTTTGTCAATTAACGCCCAACCTAGACAAGTTAATTTTGAATAATCTTGACTTGTATCAGTAATAACTGAAAAGAGACGACGTGCTGGTACAATCGTTACCATGCCGTGCAAAATGGTTAACAGCATTTCGTTCATCTCTACGGTCTGAGTGCAAATACCACTGGGGTTGACATTGCCTTTCAGCCTTTAGGGGTCGATGGAATGAGGAACAGTCGTGGTCAACATGAAGAGTGAAGTCGATGTAATCGATTTATCCCCTCCCTCCAAAAGTGCGGGTCTTGTACCAGAATTTGAAACCATTAATAGTAAGTGAATGTACGTGGTATGTTGCACTCACGATTGTAAATTTGTGGTTTCGATTCTGAGATCAACTATTATCTTCCATTTTGGAGCAAAATAATTAATTTTATATCTCTGAAGCTCACTCGATAGAAATTTTTTGTATGTATATATTCGTGTGTGTATGTGTGTGTGTGTGTGTGTGTGTGTGTGTGTCTAAAACTACATTGTTGGCATACATAGAGAAAATATGAGCTTACATATTTCTCAGTAGATTGAAAAGAATTATGTACAGCCTTACTAGATTTAGGTATATCTACTTCCAGTTCTCTCGTTAGAAATGAATCATTTCAAGTCCCTCGATGTTTGTAAATTCGTATGACGTAAACATACGAGAATATATATATATATATATATATATATATATATATATGTGTG
>NC_068995.1:17112102-17132214 GCF_001194135.2 Octopus bimaculoides
ATATATATATATGTGTGTGTGTGTGTGTGTGTGTGTGTGTGTGTGTGTGTGTTTGTGTGTGTACATACACACACACATTCAGTTCCTGAACTGGTTGCTCTGTTGTGTTCTGCGGCAATTTACTTAATTTCACGTGTCTCATATCCACTCCGTTATAATGAATTCCAGCCAGTTGTTTTTCCATCTCTGTCTTCAACTCCCGCAGTAACATCCTGGATTTTTCAGAGACAACATTCACGTGGTTATTACACTGGCACATAAAACAGTTATTGCGGTCATTATTTATTGTGATCTCAAATTTTGGTATTAAGCCAGCAATTACGGAGAAGAGGGTAAGTTGTTTATATCGGACTTCAGTGCTCGGCTGGTACTTATTTTATCGATTTGGAAAGGATGAAAAGCAAAGCCGATCACAGCGGTTTTGAACTCAGAACGTAAGAAATCCCGCTTAGGATCTTCTCCGGCGTGCTAACGATTGTACCAACTCGCCGTCTTAATCATGATATATATTGATTCCAAATTTTGGCACAAGGCCACTAATTTCGAGGAAACGATAAGTCGATGACAGCGACTCCGGTGTTTAAATGGTACATGTTTTATCAATCCCAAAAGGACAAAAGGTAAAGTCGACCCCGGTGAGCTTTCAGCTCAGAAAATAAAGACTGACGAATTATCGCTAGGTACTTCGCCCAACGTGCTAAAGATTCTGCCAACTCGCCGCCATAATAATGAGGTATATTAACAAGCCATACATGGAGAGGGCAAGCTTTGTGTACACGCGCAACGCAGCATTTAGTAATGTTTTGTAAATTTTCCATACAGCTGAAGTGTCAATAAAATAGGGGTTAAAATATCTGGGTACAAAAAGTTGTTATAGAGACTTGTAGGTAAGAAAAATCATTGAGATGCTGAAAACAGAGAAAAAATAGTTTAAATTCCTCGCGGCATAACAGAAGACAACGCTTCAGTTATTTCTCATTCCGATTCGGTAGAACCAGAGTGGGAAGACAAACACTCGCTAACCAAATCTAATGATCTGATAACTACAGAATATGTATGTATGTACGTATGTATGTATGTATGGAGGGATGGATGGGTGGATGTATGGATGTATGTATCGATGGATGTATGCATGTATCTATGAATAAATTTTATACATATATATATATGAATTATATATATATATATTACACACACACACATACATATATATGTATATATATATATATATATATGTGTGTGTAGAGTGTGTGTGTGAGAGAGAGAGAGAGAGAGAGAGAGAGAGAGAAAAGTGGTACAACAAGGCACCAAGTTTTACTACAAATAGCAGTCTATAGATTTACGACGCTATAGTAAGACATCGCTGTGCATATACCGGTCAATACGTGTGAGTACAGCAAATATTAAAAATTTCGTCTTACTTCTCCGAAGAACATTAGATAAATGGGCAGCCCAGAATCGGAAAATCTCGTACCTAAGTTTCGGACTCTTCAAATATGTTTGTTATCGTAAATTTGATTAGTTTTCTTCAGCTAGATTTACCTGAACAATATTTCAAATATTGCTACACCAATGCCAGCATACTCGTCTGAACGCCTAGCCGTTAACAAAACCGAGAACAGTGAAAGTTTTCAATGAACATATAGTATATGTATGTGTGTATGTAACATATTATACACGCGTAAAGATATCTATTTATCTCTCTGTGTCTCCTTCTATCTTGCTCCATCGCTCTGGTACTTTCTCTCTGTCTCTCCCTGTCTCTTTCTGTGTGTGTGTGTGTGTGTGTGTGAGTTTGTGCGAGTAACCATTACTAATGTAGTTGTGTATAGTTCAAAGATATTTCGGTTCCATTTTTTTCGTAATTTTACCCATCTGTAATATACGCTTGTTCAGGGTTTACTGAATCATATTGAATGGTTTTAGACATATGATAATGAATTCTACATTGATATACCTTGGTGTATTAACAGATTGGATGTTTATGCATAGAATGTATTTGGTTTTGTGCTTGTCTTATCTGAGAGTATCTACTTGCAAAACAACTACAGCAACCCATTTGGTACATAGTGAAAATCAGAGAATCACTTCCTCGTCATGGGATATTCTAGCTGCAGCATCAAATATCCAAATCATCAAATATCCAGAAGAAAAAGATTGAAAGATGGTCAAGGGGAGGTAATAAAGAAATTCTTAAGGCCTTCTATCATGCCAGGTATTTCCCCACAAATAAATCTATTACTGAACAAATTCACGTAAACTGGAGACAGAAGCACCTTGAATTAAGATCCTACATAGTAACAGGCTTATCAACGTCAGAGGAAACATCATGAAAGAAAAATTATTAACTGAATTAGAGATTGATCAAATTAAGCAATCATTAAGGGATAAAAGGAATGAAAGTGCAGCTAAAGAAGATACTACTGAGGAAACAATTATAGACCAACCCATGTCTGATGAAAATGCAGTAATGATAGAAAGAGTTAATGTAACTCACAAGCAAAGTGAAATACTCTCTGAACCAACCATAAACACGAAGGCAGATGAAAATCAAATAGAGGAAGAAAGTCACACAGAAACTAAACATTTTGACCTAAAAAATCAAATCATGATTGAATGGCTGAACATTCTAGAAACCAGTATGAATGAACATGACACTCTCCCAAAAATGTGCAACTCTAACCAAAGCCTGAAAGTGATTGGTAAAATCTACCTTGCACTTAAGGATATAATTTTAGATAATGATGTTGATATTACAGATCACCTGTACTATGCATCCGCAAAGATTTCAACAAATTTCCCAGAGAGCCATGAACTGCTAACAAAACTTTACAACAATGTTTTGCAACAACCTAGTATAACTCCCTCTGGGCTAGGTAATGGTGTTACATTCCTACTTCCAAAAAAACGAAGAAACAAATGAGCCAAAAAATTATAGATACATAATCTCCTTAACAACAATGTATAAAATACTACCAACTTTCTTGACTGGATATACCTGCAGATTTTAATAGAAAGTGGCATATTCCCTAATGAGCAAGAAGTATGTAAACGTGTATCGTACGGTTGTAAAGATTACCTACTCATCAATTAGATGATCTTGGGAGATCGTCACAAACAACATAAAAACTTGTCGATAGTCTATAAAAAAACTTTTGATAGTCTACCACATTGGTGGATTAAGAAATGTCTGGAAATAGCACCTACTCTGCGAAACTTCTTGTCTGTAAGTATGAGATGATCAAGAACCACACTGGCTTTGAACACTGACAATGAATCTCTGAATGCTGGAGATGTAAGAATTTTATGTGACATTTTTCTGAGTGACATTCTATCACCACTCCTCTTTTGTCCGACCTTAATACCTCTCTCGAAATTGTTCGTTGTAAAATATGATGTACAAAATGGTTATGAAATGTTCGATAGAAATATAAATTATCTCTTTTACATGGATGTTTTAAAGCTCATTGCAAAAATGACCAGCAACTACAGGGCTTACTAGTAATTGTTATACCGTTCAGTGATGACATCCAGATGCAATCTAGTCCCGATAAATGTGCAAAAGCTACATTTATCAAAGGAAATATAACAGAAATATCGAACGTTAATCTTGACAAGACGAATGTCATAACTGAGTTAGAACCAGCGGAGAGCTACAAATACATAGGAGTATTTGAAGATGATAGAATCAGACATTCAATGATGAGGGAAGCGATCAAAAGGGAATGTTATCAGAGCTGAATGCAAGAAACAGGATCAAAGCGATCAATATTTTAGCCGTACTGGCTGTGACTTACAGTTTGGATATAATTGACTAGTCAATTACTGAAATATGTAATCTTGACAGAAAAATACGAAAATTGTTGACAATGCATAGAACGCAAAACCCTAAGGCAGATATAAAACGAGGCTGGATAAGAGGGTGGCCGTGGACTTTTACAACTGGAATTAACAATGAAGATTGTCACAGTTATCCTAAACACATACCTGAAAAACTCTGATGACTGGATGTTAAAACTTGTTTTAAAGCACGAGAACAAGAAAGCATCATACTCCGTAGCAAAACATGAAAAGGAGTATCTAAGTGAATTCCAAATACAACAAATCCCAGAATTACACGTCCTGAAAACAAGCACAAAAAGCTAAGCGTATGAAAACCCGTGCTAAAACTGCTACCTGAGATATTCTTAGTGATAAATGACAAGAAAATCTTCTCAAATGCAAATGCCCAAACAGAGCTAATAGTGCTGGTGTTGACAAAGCCCTTACCCATCAATGGTTAGTGTCTTCTGACTTAAAATCAGAAACAAGAGTGTTTATCAAAGCAGCCCAAGATCAATGCCTACCTACAAGGAACTACCAAGCCAACATTAAAGAACAGCAGTAACACAACATGCCATGTAAGTAAAGAACTAAATGAAACCATCGATCATGTTGTCTCCATGTGCAGTCTTCTTGTGCCTACAAAGTATCTCAACAGGCATGATAAAGCAGTACAATATATTCACTGGGTAATATGCAAAAACTTAAACCTACTCCGGGATAAAAACTGGTGGGAACACACACCACCTCTAGTGCTTGAAAATGATCACATCTCATTCCTCTGGAACGTCACCGTTCAAACTGACAGAAAGATAGTGCTCATGGTAACTGCCCATATCCTACGTAAAATACACCGACCCCCTGTGAAATATGAGCTCAGAACGTAGAAACGAACGAAATGCCGGTTGGCAATTTGTCCGGCATGCTATCGATTCTGCCAGCTCACCGCCTTAATAATAATAATACGGAGAAGAATAAGGACGAGGCCGATGAAGAGGAGGGGAAAGAATGTAAGGAGAGGGTGGACAACTACAAGAATTCAATTTTGCAGTAGATATTTGCCGATTTGACCGACTCTGTGCTTCACTTGTACATAATCTAAATCTCCCTCCGGGGTAAGATGCAAATTTGACTTCGGCGCACCTCAGCGCAGAAGCCTAATTTTCAAAGCAATACCTATCAGAAATAGCTCAAAGCATATTGGTCATCACTTCAACACTGTATTTAATATGATAATAATGACAATGTACAGTATAAGATAACCTTGCATTTGAAATTGTGATATTCACTGTTGTTCTCACTGACGTTGCAGCTTCACGTACTGTGTGCCTCTGAAATCCCATTACGATTTTAGAAATGCTGTCGTAATATACGGTGTGAGTTCGGCATCTTAAAACCTGATGTTTTCCAATATGGAGATGTTGGTGCCTCTCTACATCAATATATAGCAGCTGTCTTCTAAAGAGTGAGAGAGAAAGAGTGGAAGAGAGAAAGAGTGGGAGAAAGAGTGTGAGAGATATAGAGTGTGAGAGAAAGAGATAGAGATGAAGAGAGGGATAGAGATGAAGAGAGAGAAAGAGAGGGAGGGAGAGAGAGAGAGAGAATCGGTATTAGTACAATACTTTATGTATTGATCCCGAAAGGATGAAATGGAAAATTGACTCCTTTGTGATTTAAAATCAGATCTGAATGAATTCTGCAAGGAATTCAATACGAGGCGAGGTTGCTGAAAAGTTCCTGGCTTTTAATTATGATATTAATTATGATATTAAGCCCTGTAAAAGAACTCGAAAGGTTAGGTTCCCAACCAAGCCTTTCGTGACACCCTTAAAACCAAGAAATTTTCCAGCGATCCCTCATAAAAAAAGGGAGAGAGAGATGGGGGAAGTTGACGTTGGTTCAAGACTAACATTTTATCCTTTTGGGGTGAAATGGAAATTGACTTCTCTGTGATTTGAATTCCGATCATAGAAAGCCGGAATGAAGTCTGCAAGGCATTCTATACGATGCTTTAAAGATTCTGCCATTTCACCGGCTAAGTTACAGCGTAGAGAAACTAGTTTAGCTTCAAACAGGATTCGAAACTGAATTGCAGACTCTTTTGTATATCATTACACTTAACTAGAACTAAACAGCAACCAATTCGTTCAGTCAGTTAAAGATCCAGAATGGCTTTCACAATCTAATAATATTTGAGGACAAAAAAGATTTTAAAAAATGTATATTACAATATTATCGATACTAAATCTAAAAATGCTTCCATATGAATGTCAATAGAAAATATCTTTATTGTGTTGCATTAAATTCATTTTAAAACTGCCGTTTGTGAGAATTGGGTTTTTATATTATTTGTTTAATATTTTATATTTTCAATGCAATTGTTGAAGGAATATCCTTTTAATTTTCTATTGGCTATTAGATATTTTGCTTACAAGAGGATATTTCTGAACTAATATCCGTTCACTCATTCATTTGTGTCTATTCATTCAT
Organism: Octopus bimaculoides; assembly: GCF_001194135.2. Classification (NCBI taxonomy): domain Eukaryota; kingdom Metazoa; phylum Mollusca; class Cephalopoda; order Octopoda; family Octopodidae; genus Octopus; species Octopus bimaculoides. The sequence continues at coordinate 17,118,415 of NC_068995.1, forward strand.
GAATAACATGTTAGGATTAGGTCTTCATGTGTTTTATAATTTTTTTGCTATGTTAATGTTTTTGCAGTAATTTATTTTTAATGTATTTGTTGTTAGCATTATTATTATTATTATTATTATTATTATTATTATTATTATTATTATTATTATTATTATTATTATTATTTTTATTTTTATTATTATTATTATTATTATTATTATTATTATTATTATTATTATTATTCGCACTTTTTCATTTAGAAAGTGGAGCAATATAGAATAGTCCTGCTTTGCAATATGTTATGCTGTCATATCTATCTCGCAGTCCATAAAAATTGTTTTTTCATTGAGCAATTGCTGTTGTGCACGCATATCCTTGTGGTTAATAAGTTCGCTTTGTAACAATTGGATTACAGTTTCGATCACGCTGTGCACAGTATATCATGAATGTGTTTCTTACCGTTCTTTGGGTTGACGATACCATTTGAGGAGATATTTCTTATGACTTCAATATATTCATCGTATTCCCCAGGATTTCTGAACAGATAATAGTTTCAAAGTTTGACAGCAGTTTTTGAGGGGAAGGGAATATCGATTACACTAACCCACCACCCGTGCTCAACATATACTTATTTTATAGACCTTGACTGAATGAAAGGCAACATTGACCTCGGCAGCATTTGAGCTCAGAATGTAACGACGGACAAAATGCTACTAATCCTTTTGTCTGGCATGCTAATAGTTCCACCATTTGTGAGAACTGAGTTTCTATATTGCGTTTTATATTTTTTATGAATATATATTAGAAGATGGCATATTTTCCAGAACGGCTAATTCGGAAAAGTGATGTGCGTTGAACAAGGTTCTAGCACTTTGGCAGAGCAAAAAGCTGGCGCTGGTACATGATTTATTTCAGAGAACGAAGTGTCCTCAGCCCTGGGTGGTCATACCAGCCATCAAATGCATTTCAGCAAAGTGCATCCCATAGTTTTGGATTTCCATTCCTACAGTATCCCATATGCCTTAACTCTCTTTTTAAATGGTAGGGTGTGATTCGAAGAAAATATCTTCGTTGCTTCTAGCAAGTTGAATGACCGTGTAGAACATTGACATATCTAAAGATTCATTTTAATTAGGAAGAAATTTAGCTTTGCTATAAAGTAGGCTATATTTAAGAGCGGCAGAACGGAAAGTGATACCTTTTCTGCGTTTCATAATAAGATTCATTAATACCAAGAAAGTGAAATGAATGAATGTGTACATTTACATTTGGTGACGTGTCAACCGGGCATTGGAGAGTACAGGGCCTAATTCATCACAATGTAAATTTTGCTTTCTTAAATATTATGCTACTTCAAATATATATAATCTTGAAAACGCGATACTTTGTTCATAATTTTAATTGAATGTATATTGGCGTCGTAAATGAACTGACTTGGTGATGTAAACATTTATAGAAACTTAGTATTAAAGAATGTTTATCAAATTTCTACGTCTATACTCTACGGTATTCAGCGGAATAAATTCAAATAGTAAATCATCTGAACTCACTAAATACATTTCTCTTTCAGTAGTTTCTTTGTAATCAAAACTCATATGCTTTTTCATAATATTTTATTGTCTTTTTCTTGCAATCCCACCAAAAAATGGTACTGATTTATTTTTTGTGCTCTAAGTCAGAATAGCTGGGATATCGCCAATCATGTCTTAACATTCTGACAGCCTAAGCAAAATGATTGGTCTCTGGATTAATGAAGTTCAAATTGAATTTGAGTTATTGGAAGGTATTAATACTAGAGCATATTAGAAAGAAACCTATAAAAAGTAGTCTGTTTCAGAAGGGAGAATATATTGAATGAGAAATTTCATTGACCTAAATGTTTAGAAATTTTAGCAGAGCCCACCAAAGATATGGGTTATGTCAAATAAATAAATACCAAATATTTGTGAGAATGGAATACAGATATTAATTATGATTTATAGGTTATGCAGAAATCCAGAAATTCTTTGTGAAGGGTTTCGTCGATACAATGGGCATCAGTAGTCATGGAGCCTGGAAAAAAAGGGAAGGTTAACCGGGATTATTGTCTGAAAATAAATGGTCGCGGCTAAATACCGTACAAAATTTAATTAGGCACTCTACTGTTTCTGCTCCAATTATTTCATAGAGCAAATATTGAATTATGAAAAAAAAAAGAAAAAATATTTAATAATTATGAAATGTTACATGACGAATATGAAATATATTTTCTATCTATTCCTTGATATATAAATAGAACAATAAGGGAAACTTTACTATAACTACTAGAATGAAATAAGTGATATTAGTTTTATAATAACTGACAGCCAATGCAATTCATATTCATATGCGTCCTTTTCTCATATTATTTTTAGAAAGTCGGCGGCGGGCATGCAGAGTCGTTAACGCGAAATGCGCAGTTGCATTTGGCTGTCGTAACGTTCTGTGTTCAAATTCCGTGAAGCTTGACTTTTCATTTTATCCTTTCAGGGTCGATAAAGTAAGTGCCAGCTGAGCATTGGGGTTGACGTTATCGACTTACTCCTTTCCACGGGATTGCTGGACTTGTGCTAAACTTTAAAACCATTATTATTTTAGAAAGATGAAGCTAGTTTCTAAAAAATATGGAAATGTTGTATTAATGGATTTCAAATAACAACTTCGATAATTTGACAGGAATTTAAGAAAGTCTTGCATTTTTACGTTTCCACTGACTGACAGCATCTGTAAATTTTATTTTAGCTGGTCTTTTTCTTTTCTAGAAAATCTTAGCTTCTCCAGAATGTCGTCAATTAGGCATTTACTAACATCACTGAATGAGTCAATGATTATTGGTATGTATCAGGGTGCAAGGGACGCAAGTTTCGGAGTAGCAGTCTGTTTATATACTCATTTTCCTTGTATTTGGAGGAGAAGTTCACATATGTCAACCTTTATCCGTACTAAATAACTATGGCATTTCTGTTATATGACTTCAGCCATGCTGGAGCACTGCATTGAGAGGTGAAGTTGATCGCGGCAAAATTTGAAATCAGAACGTAAAATCGGCGAAATACCGTTGAGCATTTTATCCGGTCTGCTGACGATTCTGCCAACTCATCGCATTATATGTATTTATTTATTTATTTATGTGTTTCAGCCAAGTGGCTGCGGTCATGCTGTGTTCCTTTCAGTTGAAGAGCGTGTTCCTTTCAGTTGAAGAGCGTAGTCCGAAACGTTAAAGACTTTCTCTATTCCTGAGCGTTAAACTAATACATCCATTTATTGTTTACACCACCTGTCTTCGTCTGCTGTTGTTTTTTTCGTAAATTCTCCCACACACACACATACACACACATATATATATTTATATATATAATAATGTATCTCTCTCGCTTTCTATTTATATACGTGTGTATATTTTCGTAATTTATTTATTTATTTATTTTATTAACTTTATTTAATTACATGATCATTTGCCCTTAAAGATATAACATTATTTTATTATTCATATTGCTCATATTTTTCAAATAAGTTTATTTTATTTTATTTCATATTTATTTTTACTTTCTTGAATTAATACCTTCGTAAATACACAATGTATATGAAATAGGTTGAACATCTTTAGGTGTAGATTTGAATTCCTTGAAGAAAGATGTAACCTTCGATATTATTAAAACAAAAATCCTGAGGAGATTCTACCCATTACAGCTTAAATACTTAACGTAAGATTTAACCTAAATGCTTTCAATTATGCATTACCGAGGGCCCAGAATCGAAACATATGTACGTCTTTTGAATCTTCCATTACGCTTTAAAAAATCTTTTGTGTTATCTTAAAAACAAACTATGATACAAATAAATTAACTATACATCCAAAACTCTCCATTTTCTTACATTGTAAATTTTACCTATTATAGTAAATCATAACGCAGCGTGTAAATTTTCTTCTAATATAATGGAGATTAAACCAATCAAATTTTGGACTTATTAAACCCTAATGAGGTAAGATATACTTGAATTGACTATATATATATATATAATCAAGATAAGCAAGAGTATATGAAGATGTAATGCAGGATGACCGTTTTAATCGGATCCATTTAATTGAACAATGCAACCATTACATCAATTTAAATGCCGGGCTATTCTCAAGCGCATAAATAAATAGAATTTTAAAATCAGTTGGACACATTAACATAATTTTACTCAAATTCTCTAACCGAGCAAGAAGAGGTTTATTAGCGTCTTGCCCCTTTAACTGGTAATTAACATCTTGATTTAGGGTCTTCCCCTGCCAGCCTCTTTTATAGACAGTTACTTATACATTCTCTAAAATCCTAACAATATTTATGGTCATACCCAATTATAAACTATCATCTCTGTGTATCCATTTTAAACAGACACTGTCCTCTAACCTTAGATTTGGTAGATCATAAAAAAAGACTAATATATTAAAACTGAACCACAATCATTTACAAGCTATGATCATAACAAACTTCATGCAGTTCTTAGAAATGTAGTGTATTCTGAGTCACTTCAGTAGCAACATGGACTTTCTCAATCTTCTTGCTCTATTAGAGAATTTCAGCAAAATTATATTAATGTGTGATTGCATTGTTGAATTAAATGGAGTCGCGTGAAACGGTCGAGCAGCATCACTACTTGATATCCTGTTGCTTATTTTGATTTTATTCACTTTACTTTCAGTTGTACGGAAAATACTGCACTGACTTGGTGCTTCAACCTAAGTACCTAATTCAACTGATTCTCAATTATTTCTCATGCACACACAGACACAGACAGACACACACACTTAGATATATAGATATATTTGATCGCTTGTAGAAATACACATGCACATACACACACACATTTCCGAAAGAAGTATTTCAAAAATGGTTTTGAGGTATATGTAATGCTGACGGTTACCGTGTTAACCCTTAAATCGGTTCTGAATGCCGGCCAGCCACAGTGAGCGTTGGTGAATCTCAAGTTATTTAAAGTTTACTATACTCACTTAATCCTCACTTCGTAAATACGAATGTCGGTATAGGGACTTCATAGTTTCTGTAGAGAAAATAATAAAATTAATGAAGATCAGAAGAACGGATATTTGCAGATCCAAGTAATATGCAGCTATTACCATTGTTGTAAATAACTGTATGACAAAACTTGGATGTGCAAATCTCCGTCTCCGATCTTCATAAATTTCATTATGTGTATGTATATATATATATATATATATATATATATATATATATATATATATATATATATATATATATATATATATATATATATATATCATTATAATAATATTAGGGATAAAAATTCAAATTTACAGGTAAAAACTCAATTAAATGCAATTTATTAAAAATTTAAATTAAATTAAGTTTCACAGTATCTTATGATATTTACTTTGTATTATATTATACTTATTTATCGCGAATTTACTTCTTAATTTTTCTATATGTGACTGTGGATTTTCATAGATATGTTCATGAACTTTGGTTCTTTTCTCTAAAACTATATATATATATATATATATATATGCATTCATATGCAAACAAGCATATTATAAGTATTTAGATTAACCAACGCGCTTGTACTCAGTATCATGCTTAAAATAACTTTATTTCTTAAAATATAATGGACACATATTCCTGCTTTATATAAAATAAATGCTTCAGGAAAGTCTAACAATTGCTCTGATGGATGCTATTCTAATGAAGGATTTCACTGATTGTCAATGTCGAATCCCATTTCAACTTCTTTTGTCTCTTTTTTATTTGTTCCTCTCTCTCTGAGTGTCTGTCTCTGTCTCCCGCTCTCTCTTTTACTCCTTCTGCTCTCTTGTTGGGTGTCTTTCTCTTGGGTCTCTCCACTTTCATACCTTCAACACAACCGTTATAGCACTTTGTGTTCTAATACAGAAGATTCAGCTTCTGACCTGCTAATGAATCGAGATCTTCAAACGTTTGACATTTAGCCTCATTCTTGTATTTTTATATTTTTCCCCTATATTTCTTTTTTTTTTTAATTATTATTATATCTTCAAATTGTCCAAAATAGAGGAGACATTTTTAAGATTCTAATTAAATTTTGTCTCCGTATCATATATTTATTATATTGCTGTCAGTGTTGCTCTTAACGTAATTGTTGTTGTGTGTGTGTATGGTGTGTGTGTGTGTGTGTGTGTGTGTGTATGTGTGTGAGTGTAGTGTTACTTTTTTTTCTTAATGATGTTACTTTTCATAATTAGGATTTCTATTTATTAAATGGACTCATGGGGGTTTCGTATTAGTTGGCTTTTCCTTTTTTTGTTTTAATGAATTATTGCTATTTAATATTATTGATATATGTATAGTATAAGTTCCACTCTAAATAGTTCAATTAATTAAATATTGTTTTATTGACCCCGGTGGGAAGTATCTTTAAGCGGTTTACTTAAGAAGAAGACGAAAAAACTCATTTATCGCTTTAATTAGCAAAATGACACTTAAGTCGTGAATTAATCTCCTGGTGATTAACGAAATTTGAATAATGCTTTCATGATTAGAGGATGCAATTTTTTTCTCTGACACGATGCAATGATTTATCAGTTTCTTGGCGACTGCTATTGAACGTCAGATTAAAAACTAATTGCAGAGTTAGCAAGCCGGTTTCACTTCAGGGCCTAGGGTTTTAGGACATATATATATATATATATATATATATATATTTGTATGTATATTTACATATACTTATATATATATAAATATATATATCAATATACATACACTACACACGCACACACACATGTGTATGGATGTATATATATATATATATATATATATATATATATTTGTATGTATATTTACATATACTTATATATATATAAATATATATATCAATATACATACACTACACACGCACACACACATGTGTATGGATGTATATATATATATATCTCAAATACATACGTATATATCTGTCTGTCTATCTATCTGTCTGCCTCTGTATTTATATATAAAACATTTATATAAGAGACCGATTACGTCGTTAAGCACATAAATATGACCCTCACCCTTATTATCCAAGCATCCAAGAAAAATACTGCCGCCCGCCGCCAACACTTGGCACATGTCATGTTAAAAGTATGCAAACTATTCCCTCCGATCTATAATGTCTCAAATGAATAGCTCAATGCATAAATTTTTCAAACAAGTAAATAGCATTAACCACAAAAATTATCAAGCTACAGAGAATATAGACACAGATACAATGCAACAATAACATTAAGTATTAAAATTATTAAAAAGTCACAATTATACGCAAGTTATGTTCTATGAGTCACATGTATATAAACTACGGAACGGAGAGGAACGCATAATTAAAACCCTGAAACGAGTACAAAATGCCAAACTCCAATTTCAGGAAATCTCTAATATTAGTTTCAAACTGTGGCAAAAACAGCAAGTTCAGGGGAGGGGCTAAGTCAATTCTATCGTCGCCAGTGCTAAACTGGTTCTTATTTTATCTACCTCGAAAGGGGGTGACAGACAAAGTCTTACTGCGGAGGAACTTGAACTTAAAGCATTATGACAGATGAAATGCCGCTAAGCCAGACTAACTCTAATACTATTCTAGACAATCCCAAAATTGAAATATCTTCTAATGAACCGCAATTCATAAAGATCTAAGTAAATCTGAGAAGAAGCTACAAAGGATCATTTTGATTCATACATTTGATTATAAAAGGGAAAGTTGAGAACTTCATTGTTTCTGGTGTTACACTGGCCATACTCCTGCATATGATTCTTCGAAGACGCCAAGGTTGTCCTAACTTTATATGTTCGAGGCTCTTGATCACGTGTCTGATTTGTCACGATTGATCTGGAGCTAACAATGGACGGCATACAATAGGCGAAACAGTTGACCATACTGTAAATACGTATTTGTCTACACATCATTTAAATCGTATATCCTCTAAAGACACGAAATGGTAAAATTGTTAAGAATCCGTTTCAGAACCACGAAGCCGCGTGGTTAGATCCCACTACGTAGCAGCTTGAGCAAATATCTTTTACCCCAGCCTTATGTTGACTCCAGCCTTGTAAAACTATTTGAAAATTTTCCGAGTGAAAAATGCAATTTAAAGGCTCACACTTTGCGTCACCTTGTTTCAACTTCAGGGCTGCCTGAAAGCATTTCCGCGTCGATCAGAAAAAGTCATAATGAAAGTTGTATAGTTCGTGGATGTTTATCATTACAGTAAGCAAGCAACGTCGTGTTACTCGTTTTGGATTGATGCATAAGAGATGAAAGGAGTACTTTGCCCGAATATTGCATTACCCCCTCCCACTTATGCCATATCAATCAAGCGTCTATCGCTAGATGCACAGTCTTAATATTAAATAAAAGCTAGCTGTTAAAATGGCCAAGAGAAAAGTTGATTCTAAAAACAGCCTTTCAAAGCCGCGTGGAGGCTCGATATATGTTTACCGATATTGGCGGTAAACCTGTGTCTAATTTGTGGAGATAAAATGGCTGTGATCAAGGAATATAATCTAAGACGGTACTACGAGACCAATCATGAAGAAAATCGAAAAACTCGAATGCAGAACAGAAGCTACGGAAGGTAGTAGAATTGAAGAGGAATGTACCATTACAACGGACATTTTTCACCAAAGCAAAATCACAAAGTGAAGCTGCTGAGAAAGTAAACTTTATTGTGGTAGTGGAGATCACCAAATCAGCCCGACCATTTACTGAGGGAAAGTCTCTGAAGAATTGCATGATGAATGTGTGTGACGGCTTGTGTCCAGACAAAAAGCAGATGTTTGCAAATGTAGGCCTTAACAGAAACACAATTACTGATCGAGTTTGTGAGATGGCCACTGATGTGAAAACACAGCTGATCTAAAAAGCAAAGACTTAGTTGCATACTCTCTTCCTGTCGATGAAAGCAATCATATGACTGACACTGCACAGCTCGCCTTCTTCATCCATGGATTGGATTCCAGTTTAAACGTTACAGAAGAAATACTGCACATGAAGTCCTTGCATGGGACAACGTATGTCGAAGTGCAACTGACATGAAACTGCCTTGGAGCAAACTTGTTGAACTTACAACAACGGTGTTGTGCGGGGATAAAACTGGTCTAGTAAGAAGGATGCGGTTAAGGTGCAGGAGAACTGTACTATGAGTTGATAGTATATTATGCCATCATACACCAAAGATCGCTGTGTGGTAAAGTCCTCAACATAGAACATGTAATGAGCGCTTTAACACAAACCATCAACTTTATTAGGGTCAAAGGTTAAAATCACCGCCACTTTCGGTCATTTTTACAGGAAATAGTTTCAGAGTTCGGCGACATTCCTTATGAAACAGTGGTGTGGTGGCTAAATCGTGGAAAAGTTCTCAGCAGAGTTTTCCTACAGATCGAGGAAATCTATCATTTCATGGACAACAAAAGAAAAGACTACATAACTACTCATTCAACGTCTTGAACCTGCAGCTCCAGAGACGGGACCACTTGATCACTGATATGCATGATGCAGTGAAGAAATTTCAAGTGAAGCTACGCTTATGGGAGACACAAATGTACCCATGCAACCTGTCTCACTTTCCTTGTCGCAAAGCAATATTGAAACAAGTCAGCGCCATGGTGTTCCCAAATGCACAGTTTGCTGAAAAACTGAGCTCACTGCAGGCTTAGTTCGCACGGCGTTTTAGTGACTTTGAAGTACAAAAAATAATTTCGAGCGATTTTACAACCCATTTGCCATCGACGTGGAAATCGCACCTGTATAGTTGCAGAAGGAGCTCATAGATCTGAAGTGTAATGAGGCACTAAAGGTAAAGTACGACTCTGTGAAGTCTGCACAGTCCACACGTTTCAGTCCTAAAGCGATTCCCCAGCTTCGCCTACATACGGCTCGAACCTTGAACGAGTTTGGTAGCACATATCTGTGTGAGCAGCTGTTCTCTTTCATGAAGATTAACAAGACAAGATGAAGATTATTTACATTATTTACATTTGACGGATATTTGTCATCATCTTGTTTGTTTTTAACACAACGTTTCGGCTGATATACCCTCCTGGGTTCGCATTCCTAAGGTGTTTTTCGATGTTGTTGTTATTATTATTATTATTATTATTATTATTATTATTATTATTATTATTATTATTATTATTAGCATTGAAGTCACTACCTGGAATCGAAGTCGGAATCTTGTGGTTAGTAACCCGCGCTCTTAGCCCCAAGATTCCGAGTTCGATTTCAGGCTGTAACCTGAATAATAATAATGATAACAACAACAACAACAACAACAACAACAACAACAACAACATCGAAATATACCTTAGGAATGAGAACCCAGGTTCGAAATTTCCCCAAGACACCTGATGAAGGCTGGATGGTATATCAGCCGAAACGTTGTGTTAACAACAAATAAGATGAGGACAAATATATGTAAAATGTAAATGATGTAAATAATGTAGATAATTTGCATAATTCCTCATCTCTTAGATATAGAAGTGTAAGATGAAGATTAACAAGAATTCACAAAGGAGACGTCTCACTGATGAACACCTGCAGTCCATCCTAAGAATCTCCATAACACAGTAGCTTATTCCAAACATAAACGAACTTGTTGCCAAGAAAAGATAGAAAAAACATCCAGCTCAGACAAACTGGCATAACAGGGTTGAATCCAATACTCGTGATGTTCTGGTTTAGATTTAATTCATTTTATATATTTTGTCTATGAAATGTTCCTTTGAAACTAGAACAGAAAAGTTCTGTAACATTAGATAATAAAACAAGTGATGTAACTTAGATGATGAACTAACTAAGTGACGAGTTAATAATTACATATATCTAAGGTTTCACTAGTACAATTAAGCAATAGATTACTCAATAAAATAGGTATAACATTGGATTATATCAGACTAATGTTAATCGCTCAACGTAGCATCTAGTGATCGTGGAATTTCTAGAAATATCTTTGCTATGTCCCGAGAGCAAATATATCTGGAGAAATCCTAAATTCAGCAAATTAAAATTGCTTTAAATTTTCAAATTGGTAGCAAAATAACGTGGCACCTCTTCTGCAGCTGAAATCGAGGTATTTGAACCAACTACATCATCACGATGTTCGTATTTTCAGTTGCTGAAGTGCAGTGTCATTTGACAGAGTCTTCATCAAATTTGTAAATAGAAGAAATTAAATACTTGAGAAACAAGAATGATTTATATAGTCATACACAGCTGCCTGAGATTAGCCCTAAATGATGAGTAATATATTTCGAATTTACTTCAGTTAAATAAAACCAACAACAATAACAAAAGAATAAATGAATAAATATGATCCCAACAGCAAAACCCATCGACTGAAGAGGCTGTTTTACCAGCAGAGTTCGTGTAAAGTAATTTCCTCTAACTACATAGCCGACGCAAGAGAGAAAAATAATATATATATATATATATATCAAACCCCTGATATACAGAGCAACCCCATGTTTTTTCGTATTCCTCTTTACCTATAATTCCTATCAGTTGTTGGTATCTTATCTTTTTCAGCAGCCGACTAACACACTTTCGACAGTACACGAACACTTCTAAGAAAAGACTGGGGTGAAAGCATTAAACTTCTATCAACAGTTCAATCAATGAACGGAAACATATTTCACATCATTTGCAAATTTACAGACGTCGTAATTTGTATACAGTGCGATCACATAATTTATAACACATACACTCAAGAACACACACACACACACACACGCACACACAAACACACGCACATACATACTTACACATACACACATCTGTATGCATGCATATGAAAATATGTATATATAAATGCACTGCATATATTCATACAAGTATATATATATACATATATATGTATATATATATATATGTTTCTGTGTGAGTATGAACTCACATGCATACACATTACACACACGCACATACAAACATATATATATATATATATATATATATTTGTGTGTGGGTATGGACTCACATGCATACACATTACACACACGCACACACAAGCAGATATATATATATATAGAGAGAGAGAGAGAGGGACCGAGAGGGAGGGAGGGAGAGAGAGAGAAAGAGAGAGAGAGAGAGAGAGAGAGAGAGAGAGAGAGAGAGAGAGAGAGAGAGAGCTGTCGCATGTGTATATCTTAAGCAGGGTTACTATTGGAAGTAAAGAATCAATAAACAACTGACCTTCTCTGTCTTTTTTATTACTGTATCCTTCTTCCTTTCACAAATGCAACCTCACACACTCATACACACACACACACACACTCGAACACACTCACACACCACACACACATACATATACAAACATTCACATTCACATCCACACATATACTCCCACGAATTCACGCACTCAATTGATAGTTTCCCTTCCTCTCTGCAGTCAACAGATGTCACAAAGCTGTTATATTCTAAACTTTTAATGTTTTTCACCCTATTTTGTAATTGAACATAAATTGACTTTGCTGAAATCCTCGTTTCCTACCAAGATGACCCCATTAAAAACATTCACCCAAATCCAACCCCAAGACCCCTAAATAGATGTATTTATATACCACACACATTTTTTGCAAAATAGATTACATTTTATCGTCTAACTTCCCTTTTATTTTAAATCTTCCGCCGTCACTGGTTGTTGGTCACTCTACGCTCAACCTTTTAATTCACATAACATCCTCTCTTTCCTCCCTCTCTATTGTGAGTCTCCAAATGTACCTGTATGCGGTCAAATGATATGCTAAAAATAACTACAGATTTCCTTTAAATCGCTAGTTACCGTTTTAAAACTATAAACGTTATATGGCATAATATTTCCTCACATATACTAAGACCTGAAGTGTATAGATGAAACGGCTTTACCAGGGTGTGGTTCAATCGAGACTGACCTGGGGTTGAACAACAAATTTCTTTATATCGCGTCTTCCTTCTATCTCCATGTCTCGCTGTTCTCATTTTTTCCTCTCTGTCTTGTCTCTTTTCTTGTATATTTTCTTCCTCCTCTCATTCTATCTTTTTCTTTCCGTGTGTCCTTTCCTTTCTTTGTTTATATTTTCATTGCTTCCTTCTTTTCTCTTGGTATATCCAGTTCTTCCTTCCCTTATATTTCTTTCATTCTTCTTTCCTTTTCCTTTTTCTTTGACTCTTTCTTTGTTAAATTATTCATTTCTTCCTTTCATTTTCCTTTCTTTCAATCTCTCATACTTCTACTCTATCTCTTTATCTTCTTTCATCATATTTCTTTTTTTTCTTTCATCATATTATTTCTCGTTTCTCTTTCCCCAACATACGTATTTCTTTCTTATTTGCATCTTCCCTTCTTGCTCTCTCTCTCTTCTTCTTTCTCCTTTGTTTCCTTTTTCTCTCTGTTTTCGTTATTATATTATCTATTCAGGCATCTCTATTGCAATCCGAAAATTCGACTCGTTTTCTCAATAATAGTGATGGTGATACTGCTTTTATAGACCAATAAAAAGAACCACAAATGTGATTCTTATTCGAAATGACTGCCAACTCCCTCTGGTAGTAATAGAAGAACTGTCTATGTGTCAACGAGTGCAAACTTCATCCTGTTGTATTTGAACAATACGTATATTACAATTATTGTGTGTATAATAACCACCAGTATAATGTTGCCAAGCATGCGCATCAAGAGGCATATATGTATGTGTGTATGTATATATATATGTATATATGATACATATGTATTTATATAAATATATATACACACACATACAAATATATATATATATATATATATATATATATATATATAT
>NC_068995.1:17132224-17134047 GCF_001194135.2 Octopus bimaculoides
TATATCCACATATACATATATGCACACATACATACATACATACATACATACATGCATACATACATACATACATACAAACGTACATACATACGCGCATACATTCACGAATGCAGGAGCAGGTCAGCCAGTAAAACTGTCTTGCTAGAAATAGTAGCTAAATTTTCGGTAATTCATATTTTAAATAATGACGAACACATTAGATAGTATCTGCTGATAAAGAGCCTATGGGCACCAGCATGATTGAGTGATTAAGTAGTTTAACTTCACAATTATGAGGTTCTGGGGCTCAAAGCATCTTTCGAATCTTGCACAATGAAAGCCTTGGAAAGTGTAACTAGATCGAGATATACTGTGTAGAAGCCGTAGAACTGGCTGTTGTTGTAAATCAATGAGCCATATTTGTCAGACACGATGTCACAGGGAGATTCTTTCTGAAAGTCAGTGATCCCCAGATGCTTTTCATAATTACACGTTCATTTAACGAATACTTTGCTTAATTTATCGAACAACCTGAGTACTTCTCTTCTAAGCGTGTACAACGCCATATGACTTATATAACTATATGTTTGAATAAAAGAAGGGATAAATGCAATGGATAGATGCAAGAAGAGGAACCAATTACATTATTATCGTTGTCGTAGTCCTTAGCAGCAACATCATCATCTTCATTATCGTTAATACTACCACCACACTACCGGTACCAGCACGTCCTTCTTTCACTACAACCGATGCCTTCGTAAAATCGACTCAAGTAATTTAAAAAATAAATTCTGTTTATTATCGTCCTTTGACAAGCCGCTATTTTACGAGAATGTCTTCAAACCAAAACCAAGTGCTAAACGATAGTAGGGAACAGACACAAACACAAAGACACGTGCAGATATAAATAGAGACACACATAAATAGACACACACACACACACACACACACACACACACACACACACACACACACACACACGCACACACACACACGCACACACGCACACACACACACACACAAACACACACATAGACACACAAATTTATATATGAGGTCATATTTATCTCCTGCTAAATAAAATGTTGAGTTAGAACACAGAACACTGCGTTTGTAACCATACGATCACCTCTCGTATGGACATGTGCACTCGTATTTATGTTGCTGACGGTGATTCTCTATTTCAACAAAATATTCACTTCTAGTGGGAGATAAATTCCTTATCGTTTGCGTAAAAATCCTGCTTATATATACAATATATATATATATATGTCAAATATTCTATAATTATCTTCATAATTATAATCAGGGGTCAGCTATGTACCTTGCCACGTACTAAATTTGAAATAGACGCTAATGTCTTTTCAACTACCATAAATATCTCCGAGGTAATAACATATTATTTTATATAGGCAAAAAGAAAAATGATGAGTCCACACAATTTCGGTTAATCACAGACGCATTTCGAAATTAAAGTAAATTATATTTACCTATTATTCTCCTCAGTGTGATACTGCGAGTTATAAATTTGTGAGTGTTAGGATTAAATATGAAGGCGATCAAGCGTCATCGCAAAACTAATATTCAACTATACTCCCCAAAATATACAGCTGACTGTGATATATATTTATCATTTATACCCACGTGTGTGTTACGACCTATGCCGCAGTAAAAAACTGCAGTTTAGATCATGGAGTAAATTGTAATTTTAATAATAATATAGGGTAAAATCAATTAATTATTTAATATTTTACCAAGTAGTCAGTATGTATGTATGTAGGCATCTATGTATGCATGCACACATACATACACATATATATACATGTATATATATATATATATAT
>NC_068995.1:17134227-17135417 GCF_001194135.2 Octopus bimaculoides
ATATATATATATATATATATATATATATATATATATATACCCATTTAAATATGCTTACACACATATACCTATATCTATATAGATATTCATACATACACACGCACACTCACACACACATATAATCAACAGGGTTCCATACAGTTTCCGTCTAACAAATTCACTCGCAAGTCATTGGTCAGCCACAGCTCTTGTAGAAAATATTTGCCCAAGTTGCAGCGCATTTAGACTGAACGCGAACCCATGTGCTTGCAACCCATGTGGTTCAACCATCTAAAGCTTAATTTTAATTCCATTTAACATTAGTTCACTTCCGACTCCTCTTTCTTACAAACTGCTGACTTGCACCAATAACCGGGTAAGAAGTTATGTATACCCATAATATACACAAAGACATATGCTCTATTATCTTTATGGCAATAACAGTAACTCAGACAAATTCGTGATTTCAGAAAGAAGGTTTCCAGATAAATAATGAAAATAACGTACTGAGCAAATTGAATTTAATAGGAATAGATCACTAAGAGAAATCATCAATCCTAATACACACAGACTGTATTGAATTATGCTATTTTGTCCAAAACGAGCGAAAACAAAAGAGAAAACACACCAGAGTAGAAAGAATTGCAACACACAAAAGATAACAGTCCTAGTGTATTGATAAATGAGCATCAAAAGAAAATATCTGTTTTGTCAATCTTATTAATTTGTTTATATTAGAATACTATTCGACAGAATAAAGGTTAAGACCCAGGAATTTTTTCAAACATGTGCTTAACATTTAAAACAGTAAGAATACAATGAGTTATGAATGCATTAAAACTTAAGTAAATTGTTTTGTGTGTATGAGAAACATATTTCAAAAATATTTTCAAAATTATTTGTAATTCTCGAAGCATCTGATCCTCAGTTCTTATTCATTAAAAACAATTTGTCTGGAAACTATACACACACATACACACACACATACACACACACACGCACATATACATGCACCTCACACACACATACGTGCTCACAAACATACAAAATACATACATATGTTCTTTACACAATAAAAACAGACCTTTTGTATGTGTAGATACATAGAAAGGTGCACACACATATACATATAAACACACACACATACACACACACATACACACACACCCATATATATATATATATGCATATATATGCATATATATATGCAT
>NC_068995.1:17135779-17136796 GCF_001194135.2 Octopus bimaculoides
CCTTTTCAAATTTTTGTTTTGCACTATCACAAGTTTTTTTAATCTAAATATGAACAAAACATTCTTCCCTGTATTCTTCATTGTGTTTTGAAGCAAAAAGGTAAAATAATTTCCATTGAAATGGCAACAAAAGCTGCCCAAAACAACACAGACGTCCATTCTACAGTAAGCTTTCTATTGTTTTATTCACTTGGAATTCGCTTTCTATACATACACAATATATCTTCTTCCTTCCTTGTGATCGGTTTATCAACTGTTCTTTCTTTTTTCCTCACTATTTCTTTCTTTATTACTGCACATCTTTCTCTCAGTATTTCTTTCTTTCTTTCTTTCTTTTTTTCTCACTTGCTCTCTCTCTCTTTCTTTCTTTCCTTCTTTTTCTTCTTTCATATTAGCCTTCTCTCTTTTTCCAAAAATTTCTTTCTTCTGTCATTCTATCTTTCTGTTTGTTATATTAAATGATTTACTTTCATATCATCTTCAGTTCTGTTTCCATATTATCAGCATTTCTTTCTATCGTATTTTCTTTATTTATCTATTCATTCTTTTCTTTCTTTTTCTCTTTCCTTCTAACTTTCTGTCTTTCTATCCTACTTTCCTTCTGGAGCACATCTATTTTTCTACAATTCACTAATTTTGCATTCATGTTTCCATATTTCGGTCCATCTTACATATCTCATTCTTTCTTTGTTTCTTTCTCTCCATCTTTTCGTTTTTCTTTCTTCCTTTCTGTATTTCCTTCCATTTTTTATTCTTTCTTTTTGTATTCCCTTTTCTCTTTCCTTTTCTTTCTTCCTTCCTTCCCTCCTTCCTTTATTCCTTTCTTCCTTCGTTCCTTCTTTCCTTTTCCTCTTTCTTTCTTTCTTTGTTTCTCCCTTTCTTTCATTCTTTCTTTCTGCCTTCTTTTCTTTCTTTCTTTCTGCCTTTTTTTCTTTGTTTGTTTGTTTGTTTGTTTGTTTGTTTGTTTGTTTGTTTGTTTGTTTCTTTCTTTCTTTTCTTCCTTTCTTTCTTTCTACC
>NC_068995.1:17137727-17140526 GCF_001194135.2 Octopus bimaculoides
ATACGTATATAGATATATATATATGTATTTATATATGTATATATATATACACGCTATATATTTATATACATGCTTATACACATATACATACATTCAACAGACTCACACAAATACACACACACATATATATATATACTTATATATATATATATATGTGTGTGTGTGTGTGTGCGCACGCGTGTTATGTTCGTGTATATATATGTACATTGATACAATCGTTTAGGAGATTCTGTAAAGTATGTAAATTCAATTTAAAATTGTAAACTTGAATTTAAATTACAAATTAATTTATAAGCAGAATTAGAGTGATGGCTCAATTAGTGGAATTATCGTTACCATATACATTTTAGCTGATGGATGAAAAAGGAATAATTATACTGAAGTGAACTTGTCGTAATATACTTGATTGCAGCATCATGTCTGAGTAAATTTCGGTACATATTGAATCAAGCGTTCGGGAAATGAAAGATATAATTAACTTTGATAATCTAAAGAAATGAAATTTAAGTTTCTAATAAATGCGAAGTGATTCAAAAATTCAAGATTAAGTTTATTGATTAGCAAAGAGAAACGGTATGCTCAGAAAACTAAAGTATTATATTGGCTGTTGAGGCCATCTCGGTTAATGTTTCAAAGGGAAAATGGGGAAAAAAATTCCCCAGACGGTCATGTCTATTTCGTTCACATGCACGTAGAAGTCATATAGTGACATAGATGAAAGCGATAGATTTAAACTGTTGTGAACACAGGGAACGTTAGAAACCTGTTATGTCTTATATAAGAATCATGGTGAAAGATGCGGAGAGCAAAATATATGTATGCATATGCACAGAGGTATGTCGAAATATTGGAACTGAATGACATACGTGTGTGTGTGTGTGTTTGTGTGTGTATGTGTGTGTGTGTGTGTGTGTGTGTGAATGTGTGTATGTGTATATATATATATATATATATATATATATATATATATATATATATATACGTATACATATAAACATATGAAACTGCGTATAAACAAACTGCAGATAAATTGTGACAAAGTCATAAGGATACGTGACACAAAAGTTGTGTATATAAGACTTGTTAGGAAAATATTTTACAAACAGATAGGAGATATATTGAAATATTTTAAGGATCACATAAGTGAGGATAGCACGAAGCAATTTAACCTTCTAGGATTAAGAAATGTGTCAATATGGTCGTTTCGACGCTTTTCCTAGAATTTCTATTCACATTTAGGAAAATAGATGACAAAGTTGCGTTCACTTCAGTGCAATAGGCATTATTGTTTATAGTTATATGTTTCAATATATTAGCATTTGTACATTTTAATTTGGACGAAATGTGCTGGTCTAAGCAAACTTTGCCAAGCGAGCTGCAATTGATAACTTGATAATATATATATAAATTGATATATATATATATGAATGTATATATATATATATATATATATATATATATATATGTGTGTGTGTGTGTGTGTGTATGTGTGTGTGTCCCAATATTTCCGATATATGCCTTAGTGTGTTTTGGTGCCATTTCCGGCAAGTGTTTTGCTGGTGTCTCCGGAGTGTAAGTAATATTATCGATAATGCCCGAAATTTCGCTTGGCCTTCTCGCCGATAACTGAAGAGGAGTTGGTAACCTTCTGCTGTTTTCTGCTCGTCTGTGTGTTTAGTATATCTTCGTATGTTTAATTACTGCACGTTTTTAAAACTTATATAAATACATATCTATATTTTATTTGTCGATCTATTTATCTGTAATTATATTTGCATCTGTAGGTCTATTTATCTGCGTGATTATATCAATCAATCTATCTGTAGAAAAAACATATCAAAATATGCACACACACACACTCATTCAAACACACATGCACACGTACACGCACGCTCGCCCTCAAACGTACACATACACGCTCACACATGGACACACATAAACATTCGCATGCAAACAAACACGCATTCATACACACATACACACACATGCACACACATATAGACAAACAAGCACATACATAAGCACACACACATATACACACATGCACACGTACAGCCATACACATATACCCATTGCACACACATCACATACACACGCGCGTGCACGCACACACCATATATACACCAGACAATGTTGTTTTTGATTTCTCTTGTTTAAAAATGCAGCAATTTTAATGCACACAAGTCCATATACGTGAAGATGCAGCTATATTCTATGCCTACGTATAAGCTCGTATCAATCTTTTCATATATTTCATTACTTCCATATTTATCTGAATATCTTTTGTGCATATTACATTTTGCATTTGTTATCTTTGTTGATATGTGCATACACACACACACACGCACGCACAGACACACACACACACACGCACACATATATACATACATTATACACGTATGTACACTGTATATGTGTGTATGGGCACGCATATACATACATCTAGTAATGTAAGAGTTTTTTAGTATATTTTAAAGGACATTTTTTCACATAGGGCAAATGTTATTTGATAGTGTTCGGGTGTACGTATTATATATATATATATATATACATATTCTTCAATTTATTTAACTATTTATCTATCTATCTATGCATAATACATACATAACACACACAAAACCACATTTGTACAGACGTCATATAATCCGAAACTAAACTTAGAAATAAATATATTTATATTATTTCACTATCAATACACGCGCTTACCTTAAGCGGTACTTACAATCACACAACAACCATCCATCACATACACACATATACATTTAAATACATACATAGATACACACACACGTATATATA
>NC_068995.1:17140727-17141289 GCF_001194135.2 Octopus bimaculoides
TATATATATATATATATATGTATGTATGTACTTACATACAATATATTACCTATGCATACATATGATGTGTGCGTGAGTATAGGTGTATGTTTAGAGCATCACAAAATTACTACTACTCAAGCACAAAACCTAACCTCCATTTTGGTTCTCTCATGCCAACCGAATATCTGCTAGACATATAGAGACATGTCCGCATGCATTACATACATTGTAAGGCAAACTATTCTTCGTAATCTCACGTAGTTACGTTCACACTGTTGTTCCTGTCACATAGGAAGATGAATACATTTAATCCCTCTCTCATTCACACGTACTCAGATACCCATCACATTGCAACGTCATCAACGTTCAGAAACAAGTCTATTCACAGACATAGTTTGTATTCCCTTTTCATTTCTGGCACCTCACCTTTTTGTTTTTTACTGCTAGTCATAGAAGAGTACACCAAATTATCTATCTATCTATCTATCTATCTATCTATCTATCTATCTATCTATCTATCTATCTATCTATCTATCTATCTATCTATCTATACATACATATATATACATACATATATATG
>NC_068995.1:17142171-17144576 GCF_001194135.2 Octopus bimaculoides
TATGTATGTATGTATGTATGTATGTATGTATGTATGTATGTATGTATCTATCTATCTATCGACCGATCCATCCATCCATCCATCCTTGCATCTATCTGTTCTTTGTAAAGCCTGGTACGTATTCTATAGGTCTTTAGTGCTGAACCGAAGTTATGGTGACAAAAACACCACAACACCGATTGTTAAGCGGTCGTGAGGGATAAACACTACACAAAGACGCGCACACACACACACACACACACACACACACACACACGCACAGATATACGACAGGGATTTTTCAGGTTCCGCCTACCCAAATCCACTCAAAAAGCTGAGACTTCTGTAGATAATACTTGCTCAAGTTGAGACGCAGTTGGACTGAACCTGAAACCACACGGTGGAAAACAACCTTCTTATTGCACAGCCACGCCTATATTCGTGAATTATAGGTCCTAATATTTACTTCAATTGAGAGAGGTAATCAATAAATGTGGTAATCAAGAAAAGTTTGAACATATTTTTCTATTTCTTTATTTTTGCTGGCATTAGTGTTACATTAGTGTTAAACCGTACACAAAAACCGAATTCCAGCAATAATTTCATTCTAATCTGCCTCCATGTAAATTCACATACTATATTAATACTTCTAAAGATAAACATAAAACTCACTCAATCCTAGTTTCACTTCTCCAATACATCTCATTCCTTCTTCGTATGTAATTACTGTTAATCACATAGAAACTGCTGGACACAATTAAAGACTTCACATGACGCGGTATTTCCCTGAGGAACACTTTGGAAACAATCAGTTGCGAGATGACTCGATTTATCTTTTGCCTTGAGACGAACTTACAATGGTCAATTTGAACGATAGAGTCACTTTTAGACTTTATCACAATTTCATGAGAATTCGTCCCTCCGAGGCGTGAATTGCTAACTTTGAAGTTGAACATTTGATAATGTGAAAGTCAAAAGAAACAATGCTTTAGGGAATAAAGGACTTGCTTATTATTTCATCATTGTTTGATATCGATTATGATTCTCGAGTGATGATCGACGGAGTGCAATTTAGTGTAACCTCTGGACACTATAGCAAATCCGTTCAGAATCCTCGACTAAATCAAATTTCACTTCAGTCGTTCTTGGAATCCCACTACAATGGCTTTGTCTAGCATTTATAGCCGCCACTGAGAATATCGGTGAATTAATCTCCAAAAACTGCTAGGATTCGAAATCAAATTCTTCATTTCAGCCGATCGTCTAGCACAACCACGACACTTCAGTATTTTTGATTAATTTATGTTGGAATGCCCATTCTTTTTCCATAAAAATGGGGGTAAAAAGTAAGTCTCTATATGACGTAGTAAATTAACAACTAAATCCTCTTAGCGTCTTAGAAGACTTAAAAGAAAACGGCACGTTTGATGCTATAATCCAGACAACTACAAATCTGGATCTTAATCAGAACAATAACAATGGGATTGATAATGTCTCAAGTTCAAACCAAACCGTTTGTCTCACAAGCCTTTCCTTATATCCCAAGGATAATTATTTACGATAATTCTTTGATACTGTCCATTTGCACACACAGGCAAGGTCCCTCTTCTCTACTCCACCAATTTTATCCAAAGGAAAGACCACTGACCACTGAATTGGAACCGATAGAGTTTGGCATCACTATCATCGTACATGTTGCATTCATAACACAAAGAACTGGAATGGATACCGCACAGCATTTTGCACAGCGTCCAAATATTCCCATTAATACACCACATTCTATTACTATATTTTTATCGATACTCACCTCGTTGTATATTCATTCCATGCCTCATAGAAGATTCATAAAGGAAACGAAAGAGACATGATTTTAAATTTCATTGTTATGAACATTTCTTGTACAAATATAAATTTAGAGGGTTACTGTTCTGTCTACATACATTTCACTGGTTCCCAATTAACTCTCTGAGCCCATTTACTTCTTTGACATTTGCGTTATATTTATTCAAATGACTGAGGTCATTAAAATGTTTTACTCATCTTTTGTGCACGGAAAAGTGTCTGATTTTCTGAAGATAAGGTAGGAAAATTGTTTTCGAAAATGAGGCGTATTGAGCAGGTACCAAATGTCGACAGCTATACACTTAGACTTAGACACTTTTATTTTCTGTAATGGAATGTCACTTTTAGCGAATAATTCTGATTATCTCCCTTTCGCATGTGAACTTCGTAAAGCTTGCCATTAAGCAAGTGGACTACTCTCTCTGAAAACGGGAATGATTGCCATAAATAGCGAAATAATCTTATGGTTTCATAGAAAACTATACATAGATATATATTTATAAATGCATACACATGTATGTACGTATATATATATATGTATGTATGTATGTATGTATGTATATATGTATATAAATATATATATA
>NC_068995.1:17144889-17146236 GCF_001194135.2 Octopus bimaculoides
ATATATATATATATATATATATATATATATACATATATGTGTTTGTATGTGTGTATATGTGTGTATTACATACGTATTTATATTTTCTTTCATATGACATTATTCCGGTTTTCTCAATCAATTTCAACGTGTCTAAGGACATCCTTTTGTTCCTCATCGTATCTTTCTCATTTCTTTTCTTTCTGTCGTATGTATTCAAACGTATTCTTTTTTATTTTCATTTACTTATCAACCATCAGCTATCCGCTCTATCACTCTATCAGTCAATCGATTAATCTTCGTGCTCTCATGGTTTCTAGAATCTTCCAATTTCTCTCTCCGACCACCTATTCTATCCTACCTCAACGAATTACTCTTCTCCACTTCTGTAACACCCTTTATAAACATTTTCACTGAATCAATAATTAACGTATTTTCCCTCTTCATGCTCTCTTTCATTACACCCATATCTAGCTTCATCTTTCATACTGACTATTACGACATTTCTTACCTCTAGCGGCCATTACATTTACATTTTTTTCTTTATCCCTCACCCCTCACCATCGACTCTTAAGAAGAGAGTGTGATCTAATTTTACGTCTTATAACCTTTGTCATCTGTGTTGCCGTCGTTGTTACTTTTGTTTCTGTTGCAAATTGTAACACATCTGTGCTCAACCAAAATACCAGATGCTAGGCTACAGCAACAATATTATATACAGCCTATCACCGGACAAAGAAGAATATTATTTCTATTTGTTTGACTGAATATGACAATAATAATTATATCTGTGTTCAAATGACCGTTGTTACCGACGTGCATAGCTGCGCACTACACAACTGTAATACCATTACATTAGACATGCTTTTCAGCATCCAACGCTATGCTAAACAAATACGTAAACGCAAGGTGCACTTGATTGCACTTTAGCAGATTATTGCATCATGCATAACAGTCGATGGAAATATAGAGAGATGTAGCACATGAGATAACACTGTGCGATATTTATCCAATGACCCAGTAAGAATCAAATATTATTCATACACCCACGTATACATTAGACCACTGGCCACTCACACATTCATGAAAATAATATAAGGTATATTATTATATGTACATGACTACATACATACGTACGACGTGCATACATAGGTACATGAATACACATATGCATACATATATAAAAAAGTATATGCAAGCACACATTACTATATAGATAACATTATCCAAATGCCAGTGAAATACAATTCTAACCGAATTGGAGACTGGCTTTTTTCCTTTGCTGAGACTTTTCATAACACACGCACACAAAGAACTGTTTGTGTGTATGAATATATAAACAGATATATACATGCATACATATATATA
>NC_068995.1:17146344-17147167 GCF_001194135.2 Octopus bimaculoides
TATATATATATATATATATATATATATATATATATTATAGCATGAAACACCATTAAATAGTAATTTTAAGTTAGCCATGGCTGGGGCCAACTCTAGTTGAAATTTCTTTCTCCTGAGATAACATCAGTTACACCCTTGGTTTATTGAAGCACAATACACACTATAGGTCTGCTTTCACCCTAGCAAGGACCTGTGGTATCCCCATGTGCTTCTGGCCTGTTTTTTGCCTGTGCATGTATGTATACATGTATATATGTATGTATATATGTATATATAGATGTATGTATATGTATTTATTCATACGATTATGCATTCATGTAAACATTCATTAACCACGTGCAGTGATTGCCTGAGCTAAATCTCATGATTCTCCTCAACCTAGCAGTGATGGAACATGTTCCAGGCGTCCTCATTTGCATGCTTTTATTCATTTATTAAAAATAAGATTGTATACTACCAATTAAAAACAACATATTTTAAAGCGTTACTCTACTTTTAAAATATAAATTATTAGAAGTAGAATTTCCGGAACATTTCACTGCTATTTCTAATCAGTTTGCACTTTTGTTGAAACACCATCATGAGCGTCTCACGCGATATAGTGCACGTTCCGACGCCATCTTGGGAAAGTAAATTTCATTGCTTTATAGTATAGTGTGCTGCCTGATTGATCCTGTTAAACTGAAACTTAAAGTATTAATACAGTATATCTAACTATGTAGTTATACATACATGTACATCTATCTATCTATCTATCTATCTATCTATCTATCTATCTATCTATCTATCTATCTATATATATATATATATATGTATATATATA
>NC_068995.1:17147983-17149969 GCF_001194135.2 Octopus bimaculoides
TATATATATATAGACATACATTCATACATACACATATATATTTGCAGTTGTTGTTGTTTATTCCCATGTTAACTCTGATCAAGCACATCTTTTGTTTATAGCCGTTCTAAGTGTGACCATCCCTATTTTAGTTTTGCGCAATAATGAATTTCAAAACGCATGGCATAGTATTGATCTCAAGTGTGTGTAGGTCCACATATCAAAAAGATATGCTTCTGTTTCGATGAAGTCAACTAGCCAGATTTTATCTGTATTTATCTATATATGTTGAAGTAGTTATTGTGGCTGATATTGTTGAATCTTATCTATGGTGGCCTTGATCGAAAAGAGCAATGACCACGGTCAGAAGATTCTGTAGATCATACCTATTTTTACTCTTAGTTTCGAGATTTTCAGAAACGGTTGTCTGTACTGTGAAATAGATATGGCTGCTATTTCTGTCAAGCTGAGCGAGTGTGTACAGGATTACCTGATGGCTTGTGTAATAAAGGGAGTTTCTAGTTATGGTTGCTTTAAGGAGCTTTTGGAAATCTTTCTAGTGATTGCTGGAAAATGGACAGGGTTAATAAAGCAACCGTTGCAGGGCTCTAGTCTGGGTTGTTTCCCTTAGTCTTCCGCTTTTCTTAGGCCTGTCTAGAACCAAGACGATTTGATACTTAGGAATGAGGCAGCGAGCTGGCAGAAACGTTAGCACGCCGGGCGAAATGCTTAGCGGTATTTCATCTGCCATTACGTTCAGATTTCAAATTCTACCGAGGTCGACTTTGCTTTCACCTTTTCGGGGTCGATAAATTAGGTACCAGTCGCGTACTGATTTCAATCTAATCGATTGGTCCCTCTGACGAAAATTTCTGGCCTTGTGCCTAGAATAGAAAAGATGCTTAAGAACCTCTCTATAGCAATAGTGTACTATAGTCTGTTTGTAAAACTTTGAATAATTGAATTTGAAGTTTTAAAGCTTTCAAGCGGCTTTCTGTTTATGATTAAGAGTTCATCACTTGTCTAAATTACGGGCTTCGTCACGAGATTCATTATTTCTGAGAATCTTGCTATATTCTACTCTATTCAGAATGGCAATAACTATCGTACATCTGAGAAAGTGTACTCTTATTCATAGAGAAAACATTTGTGGAAGAGTCAACTGTCTTTCTATATAATGCTACTTAGTATTTTATCGACCTAGGAGTTATGAAACCAAAAGTCAATCACTGAAAGGATTTGAATTCGGATCATCCTGGGTCATCCTTTAGAAGTAAAATACAAAGAGAAAAATATAATATCACAGAGGTATGTTCGAAGAGGACAGCCTCTCTGTGGTGCTGTTCATATATTCTATTGACCCCTTCTTATTCATGTTAAGGAATTCTGAAGCGTATTTCACTGGTTCAAAAGAAAACGAAAATAGCAAAATTGCTCACTCGTTCTTTGGAGAAGACTTCAACGTGTGTGTCAAGAATATGCATGAGATGAAAAATAGCCTTGACCTACAACATTCTCAAATAATATAATAATATAAGGTTGCAGTTTGGTCTGGTTAAATGTTGCTCACATGGTTGTCAAAAGAGGGAAAACTCTAAGCCAAACTAAGAGTATCGCCATCATTGACTAAACTGCTTCACCGTATATTTGATGAGGAATGTTACAGGTACTTAGGAATATATAAACAATATATCCTGCGATGGTACCTGCAGCAAGTCATAGCTACTAAAAAATACTACAACAATAAGCTCTTGGTCAGCGGCAGATTGTTCGAGAAGTCAAACGCTACATACGACGTCACGTTTTAAGGTCGAGCTCCAAACCAGTCGCTGTCAAGTCCGATCGTATCAACAAAATCGTAAGACAGCAATACATAATTCGATTTTTGTCTTTTTGTTAAATATTGAATCTTCATTCACAACTCGTCCGTACGTGTACATCCTTCGATCATGATGTATTCTTGGAAGTGAATCACATCCTCAATCTCTATTTCACACCATTATATAT
>NC_068995.1:17150107-17153972 GCF_001194135.2 Octopus bimaculoides
TATATATATATATATATATATATATATATATATGTAGTTGGGATGGGAAATACAAATGGATGTAATGAGTTAAGTAAATGGAGATAACGTCAAAACTATTTAGGAAAAAAACAATTGAGTATCGAATATTGTGTATTTTCTACGCTCATATTTTTTTTGGTCTGTTTTCTATGGTTTATTTTGTTGAATTACAACAATGAAGCAAAATGGGTCTTTAACGTCGAAGAATATGCAGGCAAACTGCCAAGATTAGGTGTGAAATCTATTAGAAACCTTTTATTGAATGCCAAACCCGGGTGGGAATATTCTAAAGAAGAATAATAAGAAAACAAACAGAAAAAAAGTAAGAAAAGAGTAAGAAAACAGCTGAAGCAAATGTTACGATCAAGAGAAATATGTCTGACAAGACAAGTGACATATGCCAAGTTAAATGAAAAATGTTAACTGCTAAGATAAAGGTTTCTGTATAACGTTACAAAAAGGAATCAAAGTTGAAGTCAAACAGGAATTATAAGTACGTAACATATGAAGATTTTAGTGAAATATCAATATTTTAGCCATGTCTCAGACGTTTCGACCCTCTGCATCCTCACATATTGCAGCTGCACACTCACACACTACAGCTGCACACGCATATATGCGTTGAAATATTATGCTTTGTACTCGATAAATGGTGCGGTATATACATCTATGTGTTTGTATACATACACGCACACACTCACACGCAATACATACATAGCTTGATGTACTAGAGCTGTGCAGGAGGATCATATATGTATATATATATATATATATATATATATATATATATATATATATATATATATATATATATATATTCTTCCAGTGAAATTTTAACTTTTCATTCAGCGAAATATAACAAGTATTCAGCACGCTATATGTATTCCTGTTTAACGTCTCATACAAACCGAGTGTTTGGCTATTTAGAAATAATACACGTAGAAAATAAAACAAAATATGAGAGATTGTTTATATGTTTCTTAGTTACACCATTTACGGGTGGTTCCAGAACACAAGGTTATTATGTAAACAGCAGCAAGTCGTATTGTCAAATCGTCAGAGACGTGTAACTTTTAGACATACAATCATTTCACTGAAAGGATATTGATCAAATGAACCACTGTAGAGAAGCGAACAGCTGTATTGAATTATCTTAGAGGAGCACATTATCCTTTGTATAATATGGGAAATGCAAACCATATTAGAAGGAAGGATTTATAAATTGATATATGACACTTTATTAACCCTTTATTCAATATCCAATAAATATAAATGACAAACACCAATATACCTTGTAATAAACATCGAACCACAGGAGATCCGAATGCCTACAGATAAAGTAAACAAGAGATCAGACAAAGATGAACAATTGATATGTAACCAAATAAAACCTCTCAGTAATCAAACACAATCACAACTGAGTGCAAAATTTAGCAAATGGAGTAAATGCCCCTGTTGAGTACAGGAAAATACCCGAAATATAGTCTTATAAATAACTCTGCATATCATTAGTGAAGAAATACCAATATAACTCATACACATATCACATTAAAAATACAAGCAATAGACCATAAAAATAGTTCTAATTCCAAAATCGCAATGTAATCTTAAACTATGTACAATAATAAAAGGATAAATTCTTTAAATGAAAAGTCTGGGATATAGGTAACCGTAATGAACGAGAAAGAAAAGAAAAGAAAACAGTGTGGCATAATGTTTCGCGTCATTACTAATATCCCTAAAGTTGCTTTGGTATTCTAAGTCAGTAGTTCTCAACCGGTGTTCATATGAATCTTGTGTGTCCGTATAAGATTTTTCTTAAAATTTATGGGAAATAAATTGGTTATACTCCTTCAATACAGCAAATATTTGAACACGTTTTTAATGCAGTTCCCAATGATATCCAATTATAAAATTATCGTATGACTAGGATAGTTCACTTGAGTAAAATAGGAATGAAAGAGGTCCATAGGTAAAAATGGATGAGAACCACCGTTCGAAAGAAAAACTAAACAAAATCACTGAAGACCTAGCCATTCATGCCGATCTAGTGGACTATGGTCGCCTCTGGAAGTATATTATGGACAAATTTTGCATGTTTTTGTTATATTTTGCTTTTTTCATGTGATTTATTATTTTTAAGCAACGGATAATTTCTTTTCAAGCATTCCTATTATCAATAATATATTTCTCTTGATAATCACGTCATTTTTTTCCACTTCATCAAGGACAACGTTATCAAATGCTCTCTAATTATTTGGAAAACAGTGAGATGTGATTTAATTAAGATTTATTTGAGCTGAAGTGCGACAAATATTTCACGGCTGTGAAATATACTTTACTTTATTCATACATTAAAAATTTCTTTCCACGTCTAACATAATAGTGTGTCATTTAAGTAATATTAAGATACCATTTCTTGCCAGTCAAGGAGCATCATGAAATGTCCTGGAATTGTCTTTTTTCTTTTATTACTGATAGGCGTTGTTGTATAAGCATCAACTCATTTTAACTTCTCTGAATTCAAACACATTAAAATTACTGCAAAAATCATTTAATCTCAAACATACAACCCGAATTACGTATTCGGAACCATACAATTCACTTAATCAGTTATATACTTCCCAAAAAAGTAAATCAATATTAACACGAAATGGATGTAAAGAACGCAAATCTCATACAATTATAGCAACAGCAACAACAACAATAACGGTAATAATAACAATAATAATAATAATAATAATAATAATAATAATAATAATAATAAACAGTAATAATAACAATGATGATAATTCATGGTTACATCCTTTTGGGCTGTAGAAAAGTTATTAAATCTAAATCTTAATGATATTAACATGCTTTAAATTCTAGAATATTTAAATGAGTCTTTACATAAATTTCGAAGTTATTAACCTGCGCGACCTCACTTTAAATTTATTTACACAGATTTAATTCGATATGTATAGTAAATATTCGTTCATCGGCATTCTTATCGTTACCTGATCTCTTATATACGCATGCATCTACAAAGATATACTTATACAGTTACATAGCTGTTTTGTATATTCATATATATGTCTGTATATGTACGTATGTATGCATAAATATATACATATACACACACACACTTACACATACGTATATATATATATATATATATATATATATATATATATATATGCACACACATACGTACGTACATACATACTAACATATATATATGATTATGCATATAAACTTTAAGTGTAAGATAAACATGAAATTTTGGTAGTGATACTGCTTCTGGCGTTCTTAATGTTCTTATAACCTCACTGTCCTTTTGCGACATTAGTGCCTGAATAGATACTGAGATTGTATACGTATCGCGGACGGTGGAATCGGCTGGTATGTCTAGCCGGAGATGTTAGTGATTGTCAATATCTAGAAAGGCAGAAAACACGTGATCTAGCAGTCTCGGCGGCCATAGTGAACGATTACATATATGTATATAATTTATACATAAGTGTGTCTTTCAGCTTCTAAGACGACGTAGCGATTTGTTTTACGTGAAATTCGGATACCTTTTGTTGCTAGTAAAGAAATATCATGGAATACTTCTGAATGGTTTATAGTCGTTTTTTATGCATAGGAGTGGTAGTATCAGTATCAATTCATTTAAGGACTCTGAATTGGACCACGTCAAATTTATATAATGTGCATGAGCGTGAGTGCGTGTGAGTGTGTGTGTGTATATACAGACAAAAGCATAAACATGTATATATAATATATATATATACATGGGAGGTATATATATTCACAGAATTGGAACTCTCTCTCTCTCTCTCTCTCTCTCTCTCTCTCTCTC
>NC_068995.1:17154448-17158863 GCF_001194135.2 Octopus bimaculoides
TATATAGGCGCAGGAGTGGGTGTGTGGTAAGTAGCTTGCTTACCAACCACATGGTTCGGGTTCAGTCCGACTGCGTTGCACCTTTGGCAAGTGTATTCTACTATAGCCTCGGGCCGACCAAAGGTCTGTGAGTGGATTTGGTAGACGGAAACTGAAAGAAGCCCGGCGTATATATGTATATATATATATATATATGTCTCACCATGTATAAACGCACATATATTTGATGCATGGTAAATTTATTGAAAATGAAATGCATATGAATATACCTAAGAATCAGAATTGAACGTTTAAAGGAGTATACATATCCGCTGTTTCTCAATGTAACGCTTTACCTACCGCTGTACATTTATACTCTCGTCTCCTAATCTCCCTCCATCTTTCTTCCCATTCTTCTTCCCGTTCCTTCTCCTGTTTCTACCAGTTCTTCCAGTTAGAAAAAAACAGGAACCCTTATATAGTTGTATACATGCATTTTTAGAGAATTTAATATGAGAGAAATATGCATTTGTATAGAGTTTAATATGAGAGAAATATGCGTGATTCATGTTAAGAAATGGCTAGAAAATGAACCCAAAAATATAAAGCAAAGAAAAATTGGGTGATATTAAAAAAACGGAAATTAGTTGTCGTAAAACTGTCAAAGAAAACTTACAACAGTACTAAAGGTTTGCGTGTGATTCTATAAGATAAACATTTCGTTATATCTCATGTCTGAAATAAATCAGTAGGAGCATGGGAAAAAGAAGACAAAACTAAGCAAAAGAAATAATGTAAAGATGGGGCAGTAAAAAGGCGAAAAATAAATAAAAAAAGGAAAAAGAAATCATTATAATAAAGGAAGAAAAAAACGTAAGTAGTTAGAATAGCTATAACTAAATACATTAACGAAGATATAGGCTGGAGGAATCAATGGTTATGATACAAATTAAAATAAATTTATCATATATACAGACATGCATACATATATATGTATATATACATACATGCATACATATACATACATACATACATATATACATATACCTCCATATATATATATATATATATATATATATATATATATATGTGTGTGTGTGTGTACGTGTGTGTATATATACATCGGTGTATGTGTGAGTTAAGCTTGTGTATGTATAGGCACTTGGAAAGTTGTGTGAAGAGACGGCAAACTATTTGCTGGTATCCATAGATTAAGATGGAACGGAACTGGAGACAGAGGGAAAGGGAGGGAGACCGTTTCTTATAAAGGCTATTAACGAAAATATCCCGCCAAAAAAAAAAAAAGAAAAATACAAAACAAAAATTGAGATTTATATTCTGTGGCAGAAGAGAAAAAAATATGCGTTGCTTGGTTTATCTATATTCTTGGAAGTAATGATTCTCTGACGCATTAGGTACATTTGGAATACAAACTATTAATTAACTTGAAGAATAACTGTAAAGATAATTGTTAATTTTGTTCTCGTTGGTTTTGGTTTTCTTCTTTCGCTACTGCCTGTGTTTTTGTGTGCTATAAGGAGATTTGTAAATAATTTTCTTGTGGTATTTATTTACACATCTTTATGTTCAGGTGATCTGAGTTCAAATTCAGTTCGTATTAACTTTCATTTCTCTATTTTCCGGGTTTCATAAAAATAAATAACAGTAAATTACTGGGTCGATGGCTCGAACTACATCCCTCCTGCATAAAAGTACATCCATTATTTCTATGTTGGAAATGTTTTATATTGTTTTTTCAGCACCTCGTTTTCTTGTATGTGTGTGCTCCAATGTGTTTTACTGCTGGCATGGAGCCTAGACTCCTTGCTTTACGGAGAGGGTGATGGAGAAAAAATGGGTGCAAGAATGACCGATAAACACATCATTATTATATATAATGTACGTAAATTCCGGAATACATGTATGCACGTTCACAAAGACACGTCTTAGAGAAGATAAAGGGAATGAAAGAGAAAGAGAAAGAGGAAGAGATAACTGTGATAACAGAACGAACACTGCGTTAGCTGACAGTATATTGGAATCAATGAAACCAGCCACTATTTTTTCAGAAGCGTACGTTTGATCTATCTATCTGTCTGTCTATCTATCTATCTATCTATCTATCTATCTATCTATCTATCTATCTATCTATCTATCTATATATATATCTATCTATCTATACACATAACGAGAGAACGAGAGAGAGAGAGAGAGAGAGAGAGAGAGAGAGAGAAGAGAAACTGACAATTTCCCGTAGATATTGCTTTAGAGTTTGAGAAGCGGGTGTTGAGGGATATTCGGGCAAAATATCTCGCAGAATGTTTTCCTCTTCTTACCCTCAAGTTCACACACTGCTGAGGTCGACGTTGCTCTTCATCATCTCGTGGACGATAATACAGGTACAATTCAAGCACAGGGGTGGATGTAATCAACTTTGTCAACCCACTTAAATTACTGATACTGTGCTAAATTTTGAAACAACAGTTAGAGTTAGACAATAACTGCGTAAGACCAATGCACAATTCTGTGTTCAGTAAAACAAACATTTATACTGTTTCTGCGTATATTTGAACTAATAGATTACATTACTAATATTTGCGCAACAAATATCCACAGTGTTTGATGGATATCCCCGTCAATTTTGACGAAAGAATTTTTCAGTTGTTTAATCAACAGAACTACTCGCAAATTATTTATTACAGTATAAATCCTGAGAATTGTGAAGATGCATGAAACCTAAGAATAATTCTTTTATTCATGCAGAATCAGTGATCAAGGCTGGGCCATGGTGTTATGTGTGTAGTAACCTCAATGGTTCTTAAATCATTTTCCTTGGATGTGCTACCACACTTCCACAAATTGCCGCACAATACATCGTACTGATATAATTGTGAGTCACGGTAATGATTATAGCTCTATTCTGGATCGTGTTTAATAAAGCAGCCTGAAGAGCCATGAATGTGTTGTTTTCAGCCCCAGTTAACCTCAGATCATACAAATAAGTATACACACGCACATACAAATAAGTACACACACACACACACACACACACACACGTGCCAACTCATACACAAACAAGCGGGTACATACACACACACACACACTCAAAGAGGCACTAATAAACACACATACACGCACTCACACGCACTAACACATTCTCACATACGCCAACTCACAGAGAGACACACTTGAGAGCAGAGAAGATATAAAGATGTGATCGCAGAAAACCGAAACGAAATATTCTGCTCGGCAACTGTTGGACCTGTACCGGTGCCGGACGACGATGAGAAGGTGATTTAGTGAAACGATTTGGGTGAAGATGGAAAAGAATAAAGCAATCAAGAAACAATTAGAGGCGTATTTCAACCAGAGATATTTTACAACATCCGATAGTGTAATCGAGGCAGTGATATATCTGTCTATCTATCTATCTATCTATCTATACATACACACACACACATATATGTATATGTCTCTCTCTCTCTCTCTCTGTGTGTCTCTCTCTCTCTGTGTCTCTCTCTCTCTCTCTCTCTATATATATATATATATATATATATGGTAGTTTACGTCCGCTGTCATGAGATATCAGTTAACTCAAGTCTATGGTAGAATACAGATATACTAGATTTCCGCGTAATGGAATCGAACCCAGGACCACTAGGTTACAAAGCGAATTCCGTATTCAAGCACCTCACGCTGCGCCAATATATTCAGAGATTTGCTGTAACAGTATTTTGTTCATCACTTGAAATTATACACTATGTTTACCAATCATTTCCCCAACTCCAACACCGCTTCCATCCATACCCCTCTGTCTTCTGTTAGGTTGAAAATTATCTCACAAGAATTTCTTCTTATTCAAATGTCGTCGTTACGGAATTAAAATGGAAGACCATCTTTCCATTCCGTCTGCCTCAGGCAGCAGAAGTTTTGATTGCTTCAGAGAACGAAAGTACTTTGTATTTGATGTCAGCTGTGTTTGGATTTGATTACCGCAACACGTCACCCATGGACACTGGGGTCTTCTGTATTCGTGTTTGTAGCCCTTCGAACTTGTAGCAATCCTTCAACTGTCGTTCGGTCTATGTGAACGTGTATTTGTTGCTGCTTTATTTTTCGTTTTCTTTATTTCTTTTCTGCCTAATTTTCATTCATGCATTCTCCCTCTCTCTTTCCTTTACTGTTTTTTTATTCTTCTTGTTTTTTTTTTTCCATTTTGTTCTGTTGTGAACTGAATGCAACGGCGTCAAGCAGTTGAAGGCAAGTGTACACATTCTGTCAGACGGAATTTTGATACGACAGAAAACGAACTAGTTTGTCGTCAAATAACGATCACAGCTCGTATATAATTCTTCTTAGGTTTAAAGTATCAATTTCCAAGGCAAGTAATGGTAAACACAAAATGTAAGAAGTAATGTTGAAAAGCGAGTAAAACG
>NC_068995.1:17158873-17159312 GCF_001194135.2 Octopus bimaculoides
ATATATATATATATATATGTATATATATATATATATGTGTGTATATATATATATATATATATATATATATATACACACACACATACATATAACATATGAGTATATTCACGTTCCTGCAATAAGCTACGTAACTATCTCATACAATTATAAATATACACATGCACAGACACACACACGCATGTTTATGCTTTGCGTATACATATAAATATATTCATATAGAAGCATATATAGCAAAAAATGTGCAATTACTTTCTGTGTGCATACATTAATGCAATGAAAAATCTTAACAAAGGAAGGAGAAAGTAACATTTAGAGGTGAAGGAGAGAACGAGAAGGAGAGAGAGAGGGAGAGAGAGGGGGGGGCAAGAGAAACAGGTAGACAGATGCAGAACAAAGCAGAAACTCAGAGATAGACTGATAGATAGATAGGTAGAGAGGG
>NC_068995.1:17159801-17160448 GCF_001194135.2 Octopus bimaculoides
ATTAAAAAAAAAAAAATTCGATTTTTATATTTGCATATATTACAAGTTAGTAATGGTGCTGGTTGTGAATTGAATTCATTATAGAAATGCTGTTGTTCATATTCTACACGTGAGGTGTATGTGAAG
Source organism: Octopus bimaculoides (assembly GCF_001194135.2). Lineage (NCBI taxonomy): Eukaryota > Metazoa > Mollusca > Cephalopoda > Octopoda > Octopodidae > Octopus > Octopus bimaculoides. The sequence continues at coordinate 17,159,928 of NC_068995.1, forward strand.
GAAGAAACAAACACATTGGCGATACAATGTATAGAGGTGGAATCATAAATTGAGAAGTATGCGGCCTGTCGTTCTACGATTCTTAATACGCTGTTATCTACCGTTGCATTGCGGCCATTTTGGAACAACGCATTGGAGGGTTTAGTTGAAGAGGTACACCATGGTACTTACTTTAAAAAACAGGTACTTATGCGTTAGCTTCTTTCTGCTGTCACTTCTAAGGTACGGAGGACACAAAAAACAGCCAACATTGGTTGGTAATTGAATAGCTAATAATTACGTTTCGTTTCTCTGTACCTCTGCGGTCTTTCTCTATTCGTATAGGAATGATTTATTTAGACTTCTCTTGTATTGCTAACGATTGCTTCTATGTATGTATGTATGTATGTATGTATGTATGTATGTATCTATCTATCTATCTGTCTACTTGACAAAGACAAATAGACACGCAATCAAACAATTTCATATATTTATGTATATGTACGTATGTATATATATATGTATATATATATATATATATA
>NC_068995.1:17161226-17162110 GCF_001194135.2 Octopus bimaculoides
ATATATATATGAAGAGGACCTTTATAAAATTACTGTTTCTTGATCTTTTGAATTGAATATTGAATCTTATACTATGTGTGTCACTTTCTGTTTTATCCGAGGAGAATGAAATCGATAAACAGGTGCGTTCGTACAGAAATATATAAATATCTCTAAATCAAAAGCCTCTAAATTTATGGTACGTCTTTCCAGCATCTGTGTCAATTCCACCAATTTATCGGACGTCATATAAAAAAACACCCGTCATTTCATGTACAAAAGAGAACACGTTTATTAACTCTAATAATATGAACAATTAAATATATCGTTTTCTAAATGACCGACAAGTATCATTTCATTCATTCTTCAGAAAGGAAATCATTAAAAATTTGCATGTCTATAAGACGTGCAGATGAAAGAGAAAAATTGTTGCTCTTTATAGGATTACACAGATGGTCATATATATTATATACGAGATTTGATCAATAAGTATCCGGACTGTTGCCATAGTAACGAAGCTAAAGCATACGCAGTAAAGCCGCTTGGCACAGATTTACCTTCAACGGTGTTGTGCAGGCGCACTAAGTTTTAACGCTCTAACTCACTTATACTATTTACAGCAGTGCTTGAAATGGAGGAGTGTAGCGTGTAATCGTCTTATTGATCATGACAGAGAAAGTTGTCATAGTAATACCTGCTTAGAGGCCTGAGATCTTATTGGAATATATTCCCCTAATTTCTATTCTTAGAAGTGAATTTTATTTATTGGTTAACTGTTGAATAACATTTTGAATACCTAACTGGGAGCAAACTGGTAATCGTTTTAAGGTAATCCCTTATTTTGTACTGATATGTATGTGTGTATATATATATATATATATATATATATATATATATATATATAT
>NC_068995.1:17163002-17167940 GCF_001194135.2 Octopus bimaculoides
TATATATATATATATATATATATATATATATACGTGCATATGTGTATGTGTGTGTGTTTGTGCACGCGTGTGTGTAGTCATTTCAATTACTTTATACAAATGCACGCGTATTTATATTAATTTCGAGAACGGGTCGAATCAAGACTGCCAAATCAATGTGATAAAAATGTCAAAATCTTGTATTATAAAATGCATTCTAAAATGAAATTTTTGCTTGTGAACTAAAAAAAAAGAGGAATGTAAATGTATCTAGATTGACATTATGTACATTTTAATTTACTTCGCTGATAATTCAATATGCGATCCAATTGGATTCTTGCCATTAAAAATTAAACTTTAAAATATCGAAGAGCCCGAATGAATGTATATATACATACGTACATGCATACACATACATACCTACATACAAACACACACACAAACACAAACACACCTATATACAAAAACACAAGCAGACATACACTGTCACACACGCGCACACACATGACAAGAAGAATAATTTATATATTGAGAGGAGGCCTCGAAATTTCAGAAACCAGAATATATGGTGGGGATTTGTGTATGATGCGTGAAGAGTACTATCAAAACAAAAAACAACATAATTTCATCAAATTAAATTACTTAGTTTGTTGGTTACTTGCTTGGAGCCAATCACAGAGAATTAAAGGCACATGTCTCCCTTTTAATTTCGCTTACACGCTAATAGGTTCATCCTCAGACAAGTTCCGTTCACATACACCTTAGTCGCCATATTCGATCACCTTTCGAATAAGTTTCTCATTGAATTATCCGGAGAATATCGCTGAATTTCCCTTTCATTTTCTCTCTCTGAACGCCATCTTTGGACGTTCCACCGACCACATTCTGTGACTAGTTGAGGGCTGTACGTGACCTAATTCCAAATGCCGAACACCCTGTGTTGGACTTCCCACCTAAGCACATATTGAGAATCAAGCGATGTCCTTGGAATGGAGAAGCATGCTCTCATTTCGATCAATTGAATTAAGAATTGCAGTTCTGTTGCAGTGATATTCCTCTGCCTTATATGCTCATTGAATGGCTTTTAGTTGCCCCGTGTCGTAGAGCACGTGATTTGATATGACAGCGCAAACATCGTGTGTTACATTAAAGAAATGATTGGGGCTCATTCCTACCGCTAGCAACGTCAGCTGCGATTGTCTCCTAATAATATAATCTCTCAATCAGTCTTCATCTAATATATTTTTCATACAAGGCGGTGAGCTGGCAGAAGCGTTAGCACGCCGGGCGAAATTCTTAGCAGTATTTTGTCTGTCTTTACGGTCTGAGTTCAAATTCCGCCGAGCTCGATTTTTCTTTCACCCTTTTGGGGTCGATAAATTGAGTACTAGTTGCGTACTAGAGTCGATCTAATCGACTGGCCCCCACCTCAAAAGTTTCGGGCCTTGTGCTTAGGGTACAAAAGAATGCATTTTCCATATATTACCGGCATTTCTTTATTAATATGCAGCAAATCTTCTCCTCTTCAGTGAATTCCACTAACTGCCGTGTCAATTCTGTCAAGCTTTCATCTTGTCGGACGATGGTGCGATAACACATGGAGCGGACCCATTGTCGTCTGGGATATTGACTTCTGACACGACGACATTTTGATCTGGGCCTTCTGTTGCTGTTCTCCCTTTGCTGATTTCTTGCTATTTTGAGCAGAAAACCCTGATACGACTTTATTTACAGTTTCTTAAATATCTTATTCTACAACCAAATATATTATTCTTTTAATTTTTGCACCAATATCATGATACGAATCCGAGCTTTAAGTTGGTCCTCTTCGAAGGGTATTAGCGCTTGTATATTTATACAGATCGCCACATGACATGGTATTATTTCATGTTATTTCTGCGCTCATCTCCTGTCTATCGCAGGTAGCGAAAATCCAAGGCTTACGGTTACTACTAACGTCATTGGCCATGTCTTTTGCTTTCTGTCATCATATATGGGACACCATGTGGAAGATGCGCAAATCGCTAACTCCATCTGTCGCATAAGACTCTGGGAAGATATGTGGTGTACCGTCACCACATCTCTCCATATTATGCCCTTATGTTCACACTTCTATATGCTCTGCTATAATGGAAAAGAAATCATGGCACGTATACTCCGAAGCTTCTAAATATTTCTATGACGACAGATAGAAACACCTGTCTACTTTGGCAAGACACTTGTGCTGATTTATATAAGGCTAATTATATAGGCGAGCGGTGTCCTAAATTTTGTAAAATGTTGTTCCTTTTTCCCTTTTTCTTCCAGGCGTTCACACACTTTACCAATGAATTCGCTTTTTCTATAGCAGCACTGACAAGATTTCTTCCATCGCTATTGGCGTTATCAGAAAAGAAAAATCGTTCTTATTTATATATTAGAATATATTCTACGTTTGTTTGTTAAAAAATATTTGTTTTTTCAATAAATGAATAGTCTGATCTCAGAGGGAGTTGTATTTTGTACATCCACTCACTTCAAATTATAAGCAACAACAACCAAAATAAAAAAAAAAACAACAACGTTAGAATTAATAACAAGAACACGAATAACAACAAAAATACTGATGAGGATAATTTCAGAATCTGTTTTAAATATAAAGAAACATACAAGTGAAGATTGTTATCACTATTCTTACTAGAGTAGCAAGATTGAAGGATTGGCACAATCGCGTTGAATTTAACATTACGTTATAACCCCGGTGAATCGTTTTCTAAAGCATCAGTCAAACATTGAGACCAATACCATCAGACGTGCTGTATAGTACATATGATCATTAACACCAGAGTGGTATAATTGATAGATTGCTGAAACAAGCGCTTAGCATTATTAGGTTCTGTGCATTAAAACCTTTAACAGCACACAGTAATACTTTTCTATACAGAGTCAAGTAAATACTATTGTGCTGTAGTGCTGTAGTACATAGGGACTATTGTTTTTTCGGAATTAAATACTACAAATTGAAATCAGTAATTTTATTGTAGAAGTACCAATATACAGCGTATACACTTATGAACACGATTATTGACACATTTTCTAAAAAGGGAATTTTATTGAATTTCTCGCTGAAAATAGATGTCCACGAAAGTGTTCTTGTGTCACAATAATATGAACAACTACAGTATAGAATTTGCGAAAGAACATCTGCCGGTGTATAATACGGTAATTTCAATCGATAAAAATTTCATGCACGGCTGAAAACTATTGGCATCTGCATAACGAGTTGACTATTGCGTTGCAAAGAACCCTGATTTGGCCTATCATATCAGAATACGTGTCGAATAATAGAGATTTCGTCATCCTGAGAAAATTCTAAAATACGGAAACTCCTTGAATAACAAGGATATATGTTATCATTCGCACAATCTTTTTTCAGCCTTCTTTGGGTAAACAAACGATCCTATCTGCGACATCATGGCGCACAGTTCTGACTTAAGGAAGAATAGTATTGATGTTGAGTTGCTAGAGAGGCATATACGATATTGTCTATGGCTAGATCTTCTGTTAGCAACATAATCGTGAAACATCGAGATATCGGTTTGTTACAGAACAGGAGTGAACGCGGCAGAAAGAAGTGCTTTTCATAAGGAGATGAGTGGATGTTAATAAAAATGATTAACAATGAGAACTATCGATTTAATCCTTCAAGGTCAAGAATTAATCAAGATCTCAATAGAGAAGCTTCAAGGCGTACCATCACCGGAAGACGCCATTGTTGAAGACTAACAACTTAAATGCCCGTTTGAAGATGACCGTTTTTGGTACTCTGTTCTGTGGTCTGACGAAACCAAACTCAAGTTATTCGTTTAAAACGAAAAAGACTACTGTTTGAAGGAAATAGAAAGCTACAAACCGAAGAATGCCAACCCTACCTTGAAATATGGTGGAGGTAGCATAACGCTGTAGAACAGTGTTTCTATTCAAGTCACTGGAAAGCTAATTTGAATTGAAGGAACGATGAAAAAGAAAATTATGTCGATATTTTGATTGAAAATCAGAAGTCGTCGGCGAAGCAATTAGGATGAGGATGCTAATGGACCCTCAAGCAGGACAATGATCCTAAACATACCTCACTTTTAATCCAAAATTGATTGAAATAAAGCAAGACAGATGTTGTCCCAAGGCAAGCTGAAGGTCTGGTGGAATATTTATGAGGGAGCTAAAGAAAAGAGTGAAAGCAAGAAGGCCATTTTGTGGGAATAATATACGATTGAAGATAGGCAAAAATTCTTTCTCATCTATGCGTCAAGCGAATTGAAAGCTAACCATGAAGATCGAAGGTGTATCATTTATTTGAGCATAAATGATACACTATTGATTGTTAATAACCGAACGTTGTAGAAGTACCAATAATTTTGAACTAACCAATTATTTTGTTTCTCTGTTTGCTGCTTAAAAAAATGTTTTGGAAATTAAACATTTGTTTGATTTCCAAGGCAGAGGCATGCTGCGTCAAGAAAACTGCTGTTCTTCCTTTAAACCTACATTGACCAAAATTTGTTTATATAGGCACTGATTTTAAGCAAATTCAATAAAAACCCATTTTGACAAGGTGTGCAAATAATTGAAACTACACACGCACACACACGTGGAAACACACATACATACGGACACACACACACACGCACACTCGCACACACTCCCACAAACAAACTTACGCACAATTTTATATACGTATGCATGTATTAGATATTTGCTTGATAAACCTGTTATATCTCTTTAGACATGTACTCACGCAGTTGGAGAATTATAATTATTTATCTACTTATATGTAGAGACACTTCTGCATGGATGTGTGTCTTTATATATAAATATGTGTGTGTGTGTGTGTGTACTATCTATATATATATATATACAATTTTAATTGTATGCATGTATATATATATATATATATATATATGTGTGTGTGTGTGTGTGTGT
>NC_068995.1:17169553-17171959 GCF_001194135.2 Octopus bimaculoides
TATATATATATAAGAACTCATAGCACGATGCATATCAACATTCGGGTCAGGCTTAGTATTACAATGATTTAGTTCTCTATGCACAGACACATGCAAAAACCTTCATGCACACACCATATGCACACACACACACACACTACACACACACATATGCACATACGCACACACACGCACTCATACAGAAGTAGGTTAGTGTGGGTTGCGATTGATAATCTCACTTCTAGTTCAGTGTTTCTACTTAAGTGAATGCGCAAATACAGGAAACATTATCATCTTCTCAATCTAAATGCGCGTGTATGTGTATGTGTGCATGTATGTGTGTTAGCATTCCTATCTTTCTAATTATGTATCTTGACCATCACACACATTCACACACACACACACACACACACACACACACACACACACACACACACACAGACACACACACACTGTAGTTTAGCTATTGCATAAATGCATAATTTTTTTTCACTTCCCGATCTATTATGTGTCTTCATCATGCTAAGATTTTGAATGAGGAGGCATTTGCTTCAAAATCTACAAGAATTACTTTTATCTATTATCAGCTTTAACAAAATTACGATTTAGTGCTACCATTAGGATTACGAATAGTGAATATAGTCGCATCACGCATAAGCCATGATGAACTAGATTCCATGCTATTGCGATTTCCAGCGAAAAGACAAATGCGAACGGTAATCTTCGTTGATGGTATACGTACGGCCCTCTAATTTGATTGCAGGCCATGTGACTGGACTGCTAATCTGTTTGCAGTTTCAGACAATCGATTCAACGGCAGCAGCCAGTGTAAAGTTTCCCGCCATGAATAGATCAGCCTCTAATAAATGTTGTGAAATTTTCCTCGTTATCAAGTCATAAGAAATTAGAATAAATGTCTCTCATATTTTATCGAAAGCAGACCCATTTTTGTCTTGATTTACTCGTTCAAAGCAATCAGCTAAATTCCAAAGCCAACATTTTTCTTTTTTTGTTTCTTTTCTTTTTTTTTATTTTTACAATAAAAATAGTTTCACAGAAGCTATGAAGAGAAGCGAGTGCTATCGCACTTATACTCTTAAGGTACAATTCTGCTCAAAACCGAGATTTCTAAATAGAAGTCTTTCTGTTGAAGTTTAACAGAAAATATTCTCCGTCAATGAAATAAAATCATATCACAATAATTATACGAAGTAATTCGTTCTAGTTTTGGTGATAGAGTTAGAAGCTCCGATCTTCAATTGCGAGGCGCTTTGTTACTTTTTATCCTCAAAACCTGAGGAAGAAGTAGATGTTCTGTATTTCCTGTTTGATGCCAAAACTAAAATGTTATTTGCATTTAGCAGTATATAATATGGATAAGAAGAGTGATTAGAGCGTCTATCATTCGTACTTCGATTTGAAATTCTGCAGAAGTCAAATCTGATTTTCATATTTTTAGTGCTTGTTAAATAAAGTAATATTCTTTTATTTTAAGGCGGCAAACGGCCAGAAACTTTAGCACGCCGGGCGAAATGCTTGGCGAAATTTCGTCTGTCTTTACGTTCTGAGTTCAAATTCCGCCGAGGTCGACTTTGCCTTTCATTCTTTCGGGGTCGATAAATTAAGTACCAGTTGTGTACTGGGGGACCATCTAATCGACTGCCACTCCACCAAATATTTCTGGCCTTGTACCTAGAGTAAAAGAGAATAATCATTTCTTTTATCCTATCAGTAATTGTGAAAGAACGAGTAATGAGCTGGTGACGACTAATCTCCACCTTTCTCTTTTCCCACAATTCTCTCTTTCTTTTTCTCACCACCCTTCAAATATTGCTCTTTCTTTCTTTCTTTCTTTCTCTCTTTGTTTCTTCCTTTCTCTCGTTGTTTCTTTCTTTCTCTCTCACTCTCTCTATCTAGCTAACTCTCTCTCCTCTCTCCATGTTACTCTGTGAACATGATCGCTGGAAAACTACTCAAGGTCTCCCTGTGATCTGAAATGAGGGGTTGAGTCAAGTACTAAAAATTTTTCCTTTTAGAAACAAGAGGCATATGTCTTTGAAGTACGGTGCGCATAATGGAATATAACATAATAAAATATACAATGTAATATATTTGATACGTTTCTTAAATTATACATTCATATGGCAGCGAGCTGACAGGATCGTTACCGCGCCGGGAAAAATGCTTAGAGGCATTTCTCCTGATTTAACGTTCTCAGTTAGGATACATCCGCGGTCAACTTAGCCTATCATCCTTTCGGCTTTGACAAAATAAGTACCAGTTGAATCCTGGTGTGACATTATCAACTTCACCCTCCCCGGAAATTCTTTGCATTGTGTCAAAATTTGAAACTAAATTATACATAAATATATAAGTGTGTTTCTACGTATGTATGTATATATGTATATCTATATATCTATCTACCCC
>NC_068995.1:17172747-17175877 GCF_001194135.2 Octopus bimaculoides
TAGTAGTAGTAGTAGTAGTAGTAGTAGTAGTAGTAGTAGTAGTAGTAGTAGTTGTTGTAGTAGTAGTAGTAGTAGTAGTTGTTGTTGTAGTAGTAATAGTAGTAGCAGTAGTAGTAGTAGTAGGAGGAGGAGGAGGAGAAGGAGGAGGAGGAGGAGGAGGGGGAGAGAAGCAGTAGTATGGAGTCATGCGCTGTAACAGCGTGTCCCTGCATCCATCATTTGTTGATAATCCCCTACTACTCCCGGCGGATGACACCTTTGCATCACTCAGGCAACATGATCCCAACCCAAGGGTCTGTTTTGATCAATCGTTGCTGGTTAAATTTTTTTACGGGGTCGAAGAACAAATCCTACCTCAAACTCTTTTATTTGTCTTTTACGACACTCAGAGAAAACGTTGGGTCTATTCTGTGACCTGACTCTATCCAAAGAGCGCTAAAACTACATGAAATGAAATGTTTTGTTCAAGAACACAATACACTGCCCGGTCCCTTCGCCTTCATCATTAGCTCAAGTGTATAATGAAAAATAAATTATTTATTTGTAAGGCACCGTGTGCGTGTATTGCGAGAAGAACTCAGCTATATGCTGAATCTCTGCAAATGACAACTAGATAAGATTACTTGCGACTTTCTCCAACAAAATATTGTGCTTCCTGCAGAGGAAATGATGACAATACTTCCTTTTACCTCGAAAGCCGTTTTCAACAAATGATATGCTTACAAATTCCTTATAAAATATTTCTGTCCTCTTTTAAGACTATAGAACAGAAAGGCGAGCGAGCTTCTACTACTGTACGTAACGGATTGAATGCTCGAGTCACCATCTGATTTGTTATATACTTACTGGGTCTGCGTTAATCATGGCTTTTGCAGAGCTTTCCTAGACCGGTGACATTTATGCTATTAATTTTCCTCTTGAAGATTTGTAAATCAAGAACTACAGGAAAGATAAAATCAGTGGTGGAGTTTTCGTGACCCGATTTTTTGGTATGAAGGAATGACTGCTCGTAGTGATTAGTGCGGTGTTTGATGAATTGCGCACAAGAACACTAATGAAAAGAGAAGGGGCATATGTTTCGGGAAGACTCACGGGCGCAGGAAACAAACATGACTGCGGAGCAGATGCCCTAAAAGCATCCTATGAAGAAACAAACGCAGAAGAAATGGCCTGTGTGGTAGGGACTGGACCATGTTTCCGAGTGACTTTATGCAAGTTCAGTTTGACTCTGTTGTAACTATAGAGAGTGAAGTTGTTCAGTATGGATGCTACTACTCTCTTCTCTGCAGCATCATTGGTGATATATTTTAAAGTAGATAGAAGACCAATACGGGAAATTAGGTTAAGTAACGTTCATGGCCTTTTTCACAAATATTACCTACGTTATAAGTACATCAATATAATTTAGTTAAATCTTGATCTATATAGTGAGCCTTGGTCTCACAGGTCATATAATGTGCATGTAACTTAATTGGAAAACTACTACTACTACTACTACTACTACTACTACTACTACTACTACTACTACTGATGATGATGATGATGATAATAATAAGAAGTACAATGATTATAATAATGATAGTAGTCATAGTAATTTCTATTATTATTTTCTCTCCGTCTCCAGCGTCTCCATGTTTCTCGTTATCTCCTTCAGTCCCCGGCACCTCTTTATTATCATCATTAACCATCGTCGTCATCATCATCATCATCATCATCATCATCATCATCATCATCGTCGTCGTCGTCGTCGTCGTCACTATCACCATGGTAATTGACAAACATTTATTTTTAGTTATTGCTGTTGTTGTTGTTGTTGTTGTTGTTACTGCATCAGCTGAGCTGCCGCTGGTAGTGCTGCTGTTGCTGCTGTAATTGTTTGTACTTATTGTTATTATCGTTGCTGTTCATAAAATCCTTATCAAGCGTAGCAATAACATTAGAATAAATATTATTAACGCCGCTCAAGTCGTTATATTTGATGCAATTTCCCGTTCTTCATTTATTTTAGCCATTAACGTCATTCGTATTCTTAATATTTATCCCCCCTGCTTTTCTTTACTTTTCATTTGCCTGACTCCGTTTCTTTTTCTATGTCTCTGTAATATGTATCCCTTGATCTCTCTCTCTCCCTCTCTCTCCCTCTCTCTCTCTCTCCCTCTCTTTCTATCTCTCTAGCTTTATCTATCTATCTATCTATCTATCTATCTTTCTCTCATGTGTCTATCTGTCTGTCTATCTATCTATCTATCTATCTATCTATCTATCTATCTATTTATCTATCTATCTATCTATCTATCTATCTATCTATCTATCTATCTATCTGTCTGTCTGTCTGTCTATCTATCTATCTATCTATCTATCTATCTATCTATCTATCTATCTATCTATCTATCTATCTATCTATCTATCTATCTCTGTGTCTATCTGTCTGTCTGTCTATCTATCTATCTATCCATCTACATATCTATCAGCCTGTCTATCCAACTGTCTGTCTATTCTATCTGAGTATCCATCTATCTATCTGTCGGCCATTGAATCTCTTCTTAACCTCTTTTTATGTTTCTTTCTCGCTTGCCTACATTTTCTTTTCTTTCTAATATATACAACACATCAATATTAAAACTTATAAACTTCCTGATTTGTTGAAAAGAATATTTGTAAAAATACATTATTATTTTTTCTTCTTCTTTAGTTAATGTTTATCAGAAACTGTAAGTCTTGTATTATTGGCATTCTCGCTGTTCTTTTATATCTTTGTTGTTTGTAATTATTTCTTTTTCTTTTTCTTTCTTTTTATCAAGGAAGCCTTGTTTTATTGTTTTCCAAACAATGTTTTGTAAAAATCTGTTTGTATATGTGACGTATATATCTCAGTATGTGTGACTGAATCTGTTGATGTGCGTCATTATGTGCAGCTGCCTGTACTCTTAGTTCACAATGCGTATACGATAAGTGCGTGTGTGAGCATGCGTGCATATGTATACCTATGTATGTATGCGAGCGTAGATGCATATGTATGTACGTAAGTACATACATATAACTATACACACAGACACACACACACACACACACACACATATATATATATCTGCATTTATATATATATAAATATATATATGCATGTATATAA
>NC_068995.1:17175887-17179379 GCF_001194135.2 Octopus bimaculoides
TATATATATATATATATACATATATATATATGTGTGTGTGTGTGTATCCATATATATTTATATACAAATATATATATATATATATATATATGTATATATAAATATATTTATATATATTTATACGTATTTATATACATATGTAAATATACTCGTATGCATACACAGATATACATTTATTTGTGCACGTGTTCTGCTTTGTATTCGCGCGTGTTTATTTGTGTGTTAGTGTTTTGTTTTGTTCGGGTTTTGTCCGTATCCTTATGACATCGCCATAAACTGCCGTTGAGAAAAAAAGAAAGGCTATTGTTCAATTATAAGTTCAATTATAGGAATCCACTGTTGTTCTGTGAATACAATTGGCTTGCAAATAGCCAGTACTTAGAAACGGAATGTAAATGGTTCGCTAGACGGACGGTGCTAGGCGAAAAACAATGCCAAAAATGACTTTCATCTTAACAATCTTTTAAAAATTTTCCATCCTGATTTAGTTGTGTAAAGATTGTTTGTTATTTGATGATGAAAAATATATTCTGTGTTGTTGTTTTTTTTTCAAAAATAAAGGACCGAGAAAAATACAATAAATTTAATAAATAGATAAATAAATGGCGCTAGTTGTTGTCATAGCTGTTTTGTTGCAGCAGTGGTAGTAGTCGCAGTAGTAGCAACGGCAAAGATGACAAGGAAATTAGGTTTCGGTTAACGAATTGTATTGTAATAATGATAGGAGTCGCCATTGTATTATTTTAGTGGCGTTGATGCATTAATTAATGGAAGCTGGTTTGGGGTGATGTAGAGCTCTTGTGAAAATGTTGTGTCGGTTGTAGCACTGGTGTGGTTGTTTGTACTAGCAAAAACAGCGATACAGTTTTCATGCTGCTGTTATATTGTTGATGTGCGATATTCTACCGCCAGATCAGATCTGAATGAACAAAGTCGTATTTAATTCTTATACTGTATATTATATACAATAAGTATTCGAAACAAATGACGAAAGAAACAATGAAACGTACAACCAATAACAACAGATTTAGCCAACAACCACAATTATCCGGCCCTCAAATGACACTGCCATACACACGCGGGGAGCACTGCCGTAAATATAATAGAGATGGAGGACATTGTAAATTGGCGGAATAGTTATAGCATTGGGAAAAGGTATTTTGCATCAAATCTTCCGGCTCTTTATGCTTTCCATTCAAATCGGGACGTGGTTAGCTTTGCCATCCATCCTTTCGAGTTCGATAAAATTGGTACCAGTTTAGTATTGCATCGACGGTATCGACTTGACCTCGCTCCGAAATTTCAGGCCTTATGCATATATTAGCAATAATAAAAATAATAATAATAATAATAATAGTAGTAGTAGTAGTAGTAGTAGTAGTAGTAGTAGTAGTAGTAGTAGTAGTAGTAGCAGTAGTATTAATAATAATAATAATAATAATAATAATAATAATAATAATAATAATAATAATAATAATGATGATGATAATGATGATGATAATGATGATGATGATAATGATGATGAAGATGATAATAATAATAATAATTATTATTATTATTACAAGGCTGCGAGTAGACAGAATCGGCAGCACGCCGGATAAAATGTTTGGTGGTAATTCGCCGGTCCGCAGGTACCGAGGTTAAATTCCTCAGAGGTCCAACATTCCCCTTCATACTTTCGGGGATGATAAAATAAACACCTGCTAAGCACCAGGGTTGATGTAAACAAACAAGCCATCTTCCCCGTAGCTTGTTAGACAAATATAATCTAGAGAGGCGAAATCTGAGATTGTGCCACACAAAAAAAAGGTTTCACTGAATTTGGTTACATATATTTACGTTTTGTATTAAAATGTCGTTGATAACAGCTTAACTTTTCCTTCTGTCAGTCTAGATATAATAAATACCAATAAAATGCTAATTCGATCAAATACATAGAAAGAATGTGGTTAGTTGGAAATTTGAAACTTTTCTTGCTTTTATAAACTTGCTGTGTTAGTTTATTCAATTTCCAGCGGAAAAGTATAGATATAACATATTTCCTAGAACAGCTTGATTGTTAATACCTATTATTTTATTTTGAGTGAGTAACTTAGTTCTGAGTATTCATCTAATATATGAATAATACTTAATCTACAACTATTCTTGGAACAGCTGGCGTTGTGCCAAGATTTCTCAATACATTGACACGATAGTCATCTGCTTAAACAAAATTCTGTACTCGATATATAGGCTAAGATGATAAACTAACTTCTAATTAATTTAGTGTTAAAAAATATATATCTTTATTCTATTCTTTTTTTTTAACGTAATATCTTCACACGACCTCTTTCTAATAAACGCGTTAGTTCTGTGTTTAACGTCTAAATTTTAGTTTAAACTGCAGCAGAGTAGCGATAAGTATCGTTTTACCTTTGTTAAATGACTTTATATTATTGTTTGAAAAAATATGTATTTTTAAATTAATTCAATTGATTTTTAATGATAATTTTAGTCGATACCTTTTTTAGCACTAAATTAATTAGTAGTAAGTTTATCATCTTAGCTTAAACCAAGACTTCGATTAGATTAGGGTTGAATTTTTTCCATTAATACTGTTTAATACTTCTTAATATTTCTTTTTATTTTATGGGATAAATAACTAGTCTTTTTATTTAATTTCTTTGATTAAAAAATACAGTTAATTCTTTTATTATGACTTAAGTTATATAAAGTTTAATCTTTCATTCATAATATAATTTTCATTCATGTTTTTATACCTATTTATTCTATTCCTTTTCTTTACGCAATATTTTCACGAGACTTCTTTCTAATAAACGTTTTAGTCTAAAATCTTTTAGTTTTAACTATGGCATCGTTTAGATATGTGCTACTTCTATGTTTATTATTTTAATCTAAAACTTCGTTCAAATTATATTTTAAACGAAGGATTCGTTAAAATTAGTTTTTGCCGATAATATTCCTGTTAGCTTATATTATAATACAAGTAAAGTTTATTATGCAACGTTTATAATTTTGATATTTTTAATAATATTTTTCTATCTTAATATAATAAGTATTTTATATACATTCAATTGTCATTTATTGTTGGTTGATATGTAGATTCTTTTATTATTATTATTGTTGTATTTTGACCTGAAAATTAGCTATATTTTTGAATACAGTTGATTTTCGATAGTTTTAATCGATTTAAATAATTTTTCTATTTGAAAATTGGTTACGAAATACGTGTATTCGTTTTATTATCATTATCTTCTGCTATTTACTATATTATACTTATTTATTGTGCTTTTACTTATTAATTTTTCTATATGTGACTGTGGATTTTCATCGATGAGTTCATGAACCTTCTTTTCCCTAAAACTATATATTTATATTTTATACTGTGAAAATTAATTGAATTTTAATTTTGAATGAATTGAATTTAATTGAGTTTTTACCTGTAAATTTGGATTTTAATCCCAAATAATATTATCTATCTATCTATCTCTC
>NC_068995.1:17179812-17185279 GCF_001194135.2 Octopus bimaculoides
TCTCTCTCTCTCTCTCTCTCTCTAAACCCCTCTCTCTCCCGATATATATACATATATAAAGTGAGAGAGAGAAAGGGGGTGAGAGAGTGAGAGAGAGTTCCTGAAATCGGCAGATTGATTTCGATCTCTGAATCATACCACCATCTCTTATAACATGTGTCGTTATTACCCTCGAGATAGGTTCCAGACTCATACCATTTATAACCAATCTACTCGAAGACAAAAAAAAAGAATTCTTGAATTAACATTGAAAACGAAGTCTATTGTTTGTTTCCGAACTAAAGTTAGAAATCAGTTCTTTGTTTTATGATATATTACTGCAAACATCTGTCGGTCGGAGATTTCTCTTAAAATTCCAATTTCTTATTGATATATCGGATTTTATATTTCATGTGAAACCAATGACAAAATGTCTGAAAACATTAATAAGTCAGCGACTATCGCTAATAATGAATTAAGTGCCAATAGGTAAATCTTAAAGTTATTTAGGAAACCATTGAGTCTAGCAATATAGCCAATCATAGAATTGTAACAGACAACATAATCATTAAATTCTTGTTATTGCTGAGATACCTAGATTGCCAGTTAAGTAGAAATTAACAGCTGTGCGGTGATTTCTTAATCTAATGATACAATAAGGATCTACTTCCCAATAAAGATATTGCTCTTTCTAAAATGGAGATATTCGTATTTTTGTGTGTTTATGTATGTACACACACACACACACACACAGATATTTACACACACACACATACACACACATATACACACATACGCACACACACAAATCATTTGATATTCTTATTTAATCTAAATGCCGCGTAATTCTAAATATTCAACTCGTTGTCGAGGTAGCTGCTACCACGCAATATGAATGTATATATTTTAGTCACAGATAATGCCTTGACGAAAGGGCTGCTATGGAGTCGCTTAATCTGCTAAAAACAACAGCTTAATTTTCTCTAAACGTAACATAGTGTCTTAAATCAGAGACAACTAGCCACTGGACAATATCGACTGAGATATAGCATAAATAAATAGAATAGAATAACAGATGGTAAAGGCCTGAAAATCTTTACTATTAGGTCGGCTCAATCAGAGCTTAAATTGTAATCGATCAAGATATATCAGAATTCTATTTCAGAACTATCAATGGCGTATCTAGAGAGCCTTATATGTTATTGACCGCATTATGCCTCGACTGAATCACAAGAGGCAGTTTTCTGCCACATAAAAGCTCTGCAGGCTTTATATTTACTCAGACCTTAATATTTTATGAAGCTGCATAAATCATTAAATCCTTAAATATCTGGCTATTACCTTACCCATTCTTTGGTTGTAGATATAGGGATCCATACGATTACGTGTTGCTTTTGTTTCTTTAAATTTAACTCCCACGTCAGTGTTAGAATATTTCTGAAATAATGAGTCGAGATACTGAAATTCGGACATATGTTTCAGAGGAAACATATGTCTGTTTTAAGTTTTTGCAGTAGTTCGTTGACATCAATTTATGAAACACTTCATAACGATGGACATGGCCCACGCTAACGAAACTCAGCGTCTTCGTTATCGTCGTCATTATCGTCATCATACCCATTGACAGCAACAATAGTAATGACGATTATGATGGTAATATTTGAAATTACAAAATCAAAAGAATTGCTAAGAACAGAAATTGCGGGGGCTTTACAGGACGGTACATTGAAATATTATGTTAAAAATATTAAAAAAAACTATAAAAAAGAGACCCGAGGGATACTCAGGGGAAGCACAAATTATCCACTACATCTTTGAACACTACAGCAAGCATCATCGTCTCATCGTCCTACTCTCATCTATAGGCATATGCTCAGAAATGACCAGCTCACTCGGACAATGCTCACCACACTCATCCAATTTCAATAAATTTCTTGGAGATATTACTTCCTTCACGATACTTAATTTCCTTTCAAGTGAATCTTCAAAATGCCGATATGCGATTGTCGAAGGGAAATTGTAGCAGTGACAATGAATCATTCATTCCTGCTACTGATTTTGTTTAGGATGGCAGTGGTTTACATATCGCTACATGCTACTCAGATATACTTCCTCTGTTACTGCTATTGTTATAACTGCTGCGTAGTTGTTAATGACGCTGTGGTTGTTGGTGGTACTGTTATCGTTGTTATTGTTGGGACTAGTGTTTCTGTTACTGTTGGTGGTTATTACTACGGCTGTGATATTGTGTGTAGGAGGTTCTTATTGTAAAGAGTTTCACATTTAAAATTACGTCTAACTTTCCTGTTTCTGGCGTGAAAGCAAAGATGGAAGTGTAGAAGCCATTTTGAAAACACTGTTTCATTTAAAATATGCTTCTCCTTTCAAAACTTTTCCCTGACAGACGAGTAACAAAAGCACTCGAACAGACCACTATAACATTGGTCGGCTTAAGATAAAACAATAAAATTAACAAATGATATGTTGTCCTCAGGGAGGGATAAAAGACACAAACACTTTCAGATAACAGCTAGACTATAATAATAATGATGATGTTATCGACGTTAATTATATCAAGTTCGCATTAGCCACAGTGTCTTGAAAGATACAACATATTGTAGGGTAAACAAGGGTCTTACATAATTGTGAGATCGACGAACAAATGAAGGGATGACAGTTTTTATATCAAGACAAAGTTAGGGATGAATAAAGCCTGCCGCGTTATTTCGTTAATACTTAAAGAGTGGCAGGTAAATTTACCACAGTAGATTTTGAACTCAGAAAGCACAAATCCAAACCAAATACTGCAAAATAATTTTTTGCTGACTCTTCCATTTCGTCACTCTAACATGGTACAAGCATGCACTAGTAAAGTTTTAAGGCTATGACAGATTGATCATGTTGTGGGACATGATAATTCACAGACCGAGTATTGCTGTCATGTGGCTCGCAAAAAGACGGGCATTTCCTGATTGATTTATCTCTCTGAAGGTCGATATAATGATATTTAAAGGAAATTTAGCAACCGTTCATTTATATCGATAGAGAAATAAAGATAATCAGAATAGGTGGATAGTAAACAATAATAATTCACATAAGTGTCTTTGTGTGAGGAAGTAATGCAGGAATGCAGGAAGTAATGACCGGGATCTCAAGACTGAAGCATATATATATATATATATATATATATATATATATATATATATATATATATATATATATATATATATGTATGTATATATAGAACTCCTATTGATCTCAAATTTCGGTACAAGTCCAGTAATTTCGAGGGAAGAGACAAGTCGATCAGATTGACCCAAGTTTTCAACTGGTATATATTTTTTCTACCCCGAAATAATGAAAGGCAAAACCGACCTCGGCAGAAATTGAACTCAGAACGTAAAGGCGGACGAAATACAGTTAACCATTATACCCGGCGTGCTAACGATTCTACCAGACTTAAGCTCTGTTCTACACACATATTAATCACCCAGAGTCATATGAATTCGATAGAAAATTCCAAAACACAAGCAAAACAACGTGCGCATAGGCAATGCATTCAGAGCTCCACCCGAATATCCATGGAGAGCACGCATTACGGACAAGACAAGTGAAATAATAAAAACAATAACGATGAAAAAATGTATCACTTCACCCCCCTCTCAGTTATGTGATAGAAGCTGGAACCGAGGTTTCCCAAGTCAAGTTATCTCTGTATCAACGCTTGTTTGGAATAATTAATTTATTCTAATTGAGTTGCTAATGTTTGCAATTATAATTAATTCGGTTCCGACAAAAATCTGGTGAGAATATTTGAATAGCTTTACATGATTGTGATATTACCACATGCTCAAACGCATTACCAGCATTATACATCATTATAGAATTACATCAGGATTACAGATTTGGCTCAGTCAAATAATTTGCCAGATTTTTTTTAACCGAATGGGCGAGAATTTATGCCCTATAGCCTTTAAGTCTCAACGCTTACTTGCAAACATTATTTCTTAGAAAAATATATATACATATATTTAGATATACATATACTACAGCTAATTAGACGAATATATATATATATACATATATGTGTGTGTGTGTATGTGTGTGTGTGTGTGTGTGTGTGTGTGTGTGTGTGTGTGTGTGTGTGTGTGTTTGTGTGTGTGTATGCATGTATGTGATATTAATGCAAATGTTTCTAGCCTAATGGGTGGATTACCTGTGTGTTTGAAATTACTGTAGTGTATTCCTACCATAGTGATTCGGCAAAATGAAGATGAGTTTCATTTACTTCTAGTACGTTTAATATCTTACATCCGTTACGGCGGTCTCTTTAACCCTTTATCCATCATTCAAATATTAGCAACTCAATGTGGATGAATTCTATCTCTGTATGTATATAAAGAGATATTCTCGAATCTGGATATATGTGTATACCGCTTCAATGGCAGTTACTTGATACTTCAAGACTCTCCTTTCGTTTGAGAATAAACAGTTCAAGATACGATATCAAATCATTCAAAAAAAAAAAAGGGTTTTGTGACTTGTCCCGAGTTAAACAAAAATGACTCTGTATAATGTTTTCTCGTATAGATGATCAGTTTCCTGAGACAATTCTCGAACTCTGTCGCTTTATGCTATGTTAATGCGTATGTGCGTACGAGTCTGCTGGCCTGATGTTCTCCTCTCATAGCTGTTTATGTTGTTTTATATAAATCTATCAAAGCACAGACCTTAAATAACTTTTGATGAAATCACTTGAGAAATGTAGCAAGAAAACAAGTAAAGTCGGTTACGAAAATGATTGGTGATCGGTGAGAAGAAGACACAGCTTCTTAAAACTGAGTCCTCATTCCTCTGTATGACAAATGGAATGTCCAAAATGTTGCCGAGAACCTTTGGAATAATGGCGTGTCGCTTGATAAACAAGACATTTTCCAGTGACTGTCAGAATGATTGCTCTTCACTGGAACACTGGATAAAGAAATAGCAACTATTTACAGGCTAAAGAAATGCTGAAGGATGAAATAAAACACAACTTTTACACAAAGGCTGGACAAATAAATAGACACATATGATGTGTAGGTGACGAAGCAGATAGAATATAGCACAGAATGCTGGTGCAGATTTCGGATAAATTACACCAACGAAGCGACAGATGAATAAATAAAGAACTAAGTGAGTCAGCCAGATGATGGAGGAGTAAGGTTATAGATAATTATTTATCGCCCTGCTGTTTGAAGAAATAAAGTAGTCGACGACAACAACAAGGAAAGCTACAACAAAAACTATGACGAAGACGACAACTACGACTGTGACTGTACGAGCAACAATAACGGAAGCATCATTTAAAAGCGTTCTTTTAGCAAAAGAATCGAGTAAGCCATAGATATATATACAGATTGCGCTCATAGACTCATACATATCTATGTGCTTATATGCGTATGCATGTATGTATGTATATGCATAATTATATATGTATATATATATA
>NC_068995.1:17185899-17186829 GCF_001194135.2 Octopus bimaculoides
TATATATATATATATATATATATATATATATGTCGAGATGAGCTCATACATAATGTTTTATTAAGTCAGTTTCACAGTATATTTGATGCCGCTAACTAGATATATAAATAATAAATACCAAGTTAAATAGCAGAGTGAAATGTTTTTGACAACTAATGACACGTAGAAAGCTTTTTGTGTTACTTTAAATATACGACCAGGTCGTCACTTGGAAACATCGTGTAAACTTATACATGGAAATTTTAGGTAAACAGATTGGTGCAAAATTCAAATATTTGCCAAATACAGACAGCTTTTGTATTACCACTCGCTAAGGTGCTGCCCCACACTTCATCGGGAAACAGTAAGATCAGTTTGCTTTGGCATTAAGATAGAATACTTCATTAACACCTGTCAGTCTCGATTGTTATGACGCGAGTAGTCTTATGTGAAGTAACTTTGACTCTCAACTGACAAATGAAACAGCTTCTCTAATTCAGTGTTGTGCAGATGACGATATATTCGGGAGGAGGGGGAATAGAGAGCCAACATATAGAAAAACGAAACAAGACTTTGACAAAAGCGATGTAATATGATATCGTGTTTATAGTTTTAAACCATATGGGTGAGATCTGAGAGGCAGGGATCTTTCAAAAATGATATTTCCAAAACAATAACTGCATAACACTTCATCTAGCTATTAGCAACAAATTCACATGTGCAGGTCAATAATATTGTACTTATTTATTTTTACTAGACATTTAGATTTTTATGTGGTTTCTTCAATATTTGCAAGTATTAAAGTGTGTCTCTCTCTTCACCTCCCCAGACTCTCTTTTTCTGAATATTTTCGGTTTTTTTTTCACACTCTCCTATATTGTAGTGAATGACATTCTTTAGTTAGTTTGAAATTTTTAGCACTACTATATATATATATATATATATATATAT
>NC_068995.1:17187020-17194370 GCF_001194135.2 Octopus bimaculoides
TATGCCTATAACAGTATTTATTTTCAATAAAATTAGGTTATTATTGTACAGCTATGAATACGTGGAAATTGCTATACACTACCGGAGGTTCCTCACTCTATTCCCAATTAATGTATCACACAAAGGATAAAATATAAGAATTATATTTGAAAATTTAAAAATAGGTTTGTCATTACCTTCTAAATAATATAAGACGATGTAGAGTAAGAATGAAGAAACACAATTTAAAATTAGAAACAGTTTTACTAATCGTTTCTACTATAGACACAAGGCCTGAAGTTTGATGGAAAAGAACTAGTCGGTTACATCGAAACCAATGTTTCACTGGTGCTTATATTATTGATCCCGAAAGGATGGAAGGCAAAGCCGATCTCGGGGAAATTTGACCTCAGAACGTAAAGACAGACGAATATTGATAAGCATTTTGTCCGGATTGCTATCGACTCTGCCAGCTCACCGCCTTAAGCAGTTCTAACAATGTAAACAAACAGATAATATACGTGTTTTTCATATGTGCCTATTGGCTGCTTGAAAGATTCATTCAAGAAAAATTCCCTTTAAAGCTTCGCGTGTTAAAAATACAATGACTACCCCAAACTACCCCAAACATGTCGAAGCTGTTTGATTGCATCCAAGATTTTGTATCGACCCTGTAGTTGATTCATGGAACACTGAGGCCTGAGTCGAGACTTCAGCAGAACGCATTCATTGCTGACCCGCGCAATGAGTTATGAGATACGAATTTATGTAGGAAGCACGAGTCAGATTCGCAGGGAATAGTTAGACAGGTGAGCAAGAAATTACTAGAAAAGCTCTTTTGTTTAATCCTACGCAAGGAAGAACTAACAGAGGACGACAAACCAAGACCAGTATCATGCAGATTTGTAACGACATAAACTGTGATACCTCTGACATGCCAAATTGGGTGGCGGCTGAGAGTCACAGAAATTCGTGTCAGCAGTGCAACCGTATGATGAGGATGAGACGAAATGAACCGCCACGTTTGTGTGTAAAATAACTATTCACAGACAAAACTCATTCTGCCACTTAACATAAAGAATTTACACTGCAAAGAACATAAATTTTAGCCACTGGATTACATACAAACGACTCCTGTCCAGTTTCACAATTGGCAGATTAAATTTAGAATCCCTCGATTGGAACTAAACATGTTCAATCAGTCGTATCGGCCATTATTTTTGGCGCAAAATATACCCCTCATGAGGTGTCTTGGGGAAATTTCTACTAGCTCCAAGATTCCGAGTTCGATTCCAGGCAGTGACCTGAATAATAATAATAATAATAATAATAATAATAATAATAATAATAATAATAATAATAATAATAATAATCATCATCATCATAATAACAACATCGAAAAATACCCTAGGAATGAGGACCGAGCTTCGAAATTTCCCCAAGATACCAGATGAAGGCTGGAGAGTATATCAGCCGAAACGTTGTGTTAACAACAAATAAGATGAGGACAAATATTCGTCAATTGTAAATAAGGTAAATAACGTACTATATATGATATATACACTAAATATACGACATCGTTAATACCTATTAAGTTATGAAACTCTAAAAATTGTCGTTTATTTCTTGAAAACGTGTATGTTAGCCATGAAGTGAAGTTTAAGTAATTAACGAAATAATTTGTCTCAAAATTGTAGATTTCGTTGTCTCCTTGATAAATAATTAATGACCATGTCGTGTTGCATCGCAATAACGATGTTATACGTCTATAGACGCTCTTTAGTGATGCTGATTTTGATGTTGCTTCTCTGGGATTAAGTGCACATGTTAGATATTTACTATCCATTTGTATGACACCTGCATACCGCTGATTAATGAACGTAAGGAAACATTTGTTTCAAAAGAGTATATCTTAGTACAATTGAACTTAATACCGAAACTGAAAAGTGTCGATTGTATAAACGGGCTTAATTCGAATAGGTTGCGTCAATATATATACTTCAATGGAGCTGTTGAACAAGTAACATTCGATCCTAGATTTGACTGATTGGTGTAGCAAATCCTTTAAGATATTCTCATATAAGACACTTGCATCAGTAATGTCTTTATTTTTAATTCTATGCTCTTTTTAATATGCTTGAATATTGTTATATTCTTAGAGTATGCCCAAACCATATATTTGTTACAAAGTGACATTATTAAATATTATGTCATTTTAGAAATTGCAACGCTATGCTCCTGACACTAAGAATTGTACAACCAAATTGTATACCTGTATAGTTACTTCTTTGACTGTTTTTTTTTATTGTTCTGTAAAAGCATTTTCTTTCTAACGATGAAGTTGTGACATTTTTGTTGTTCTTGTTACTTATTTATCCTGAAGTGATTCCTGACAGAAGAGATATTTAAAGAATAGAGTTCCCAAGCTATTATCACATCTGTTTGTCTATAGACTACGCAAAATATCCCTGCCCTGTGTAGTTAGAAACAATGATATCCGAGGGAAATTTGATTGCTATTTCCGAACTGCTGAGCGACCATTCTTCGAAATTTCTGAGTTATTTCTTCATATTATATTTGTAGCACCATTATATACCTTTCCAATTGAATTAGCATTCTTCTTTCTTTTATTATACGTATTTCAGTCTCTATCTCTCTCACACACACACACATATATAATACGTATACACACACACACACCTACATACATACATACATATATATATATACATATATATATATATATATATATATATATATATATATATATATATATATATATATATACGTGTATATATATATATGTATACATATATGTATATATATAGATATATACGTGTATATATATATGTATACATATATGTATATATATATATATATGTGTGTATATGTATAATATGTACGCATGTATTTGTATATACTTGTGTGTGCGTGTATGTGTGTACATATGTGTATGACGTTATTCTAAATGAATAAGCATATTAAATAGGAGAGCGAGGCAAAATCAATAGTTATACAGTTGTAAAACATATGAATTTATTATGTTTTTTTTCTTTTATAAGTTCTTTTTCTTTTAAAAAATATTACATTACAAAAACTTCAATTTCAATACTTTAGGATAGAACCCTCTGTCATTTTCTTTACAGAAGTGCTTGGTAAATAATTGCTGTCGATATAGAGCACTGCAAGAAATGACCTACTTAATTGAACTAATTACATGAATAGCTTTGCCTGACAAGTCATTGATTTCTTTATCCAAAGAAGAAGTCAATAATTTATCCAAACATTCTAAAGTCTGCAAATGATGTTTGGCGACACAAGCCAACACTAATAGTTTACCTCATATCACAAGTGGACTAAATTTGTCTCTCAATCTGCTAATTAGATGAATACTAGTCATTTACTGAGGTCAATGCAACCGAAGAACCGTCTGAAAAATATTTAAATTTCAAATAATAAAGAAACCAAATATATTACATTCAACACAAGCTTGTAAGTAAGATCCGCGCATAACCAATGTTGTCTATATTACTGCTAGATAACACAAATCAGATGTTCATGAATAAAACAAGTTCAATAACTGAACGTAAACTAAGAAATCTACTGTCATAGACGTCCGACATCCTCTCAACTCAGTTCAGCCGCCGCTTTTGCATTCTGTATATCCGTTTCTAATACCGCTGCGATCAATGGCATACATACTTTATGTTCATATTGGACGGTGATGACTTTATAAAGTCCTTTCCTTTCTAAAAGCAATATCTGCAGCAGAGAAGGAAATGAAATCTGTCGTAGACACTGCTTCAAGTAATGAGAGAAAGTAGTCATTTATGTGTGAAGTTTGCAGTAATACTTGGCTTCCTGAAATTTGGGCAAGATTCTAGCAAACAGATTTGCTGATGCATGCATATGTACATAAATTCAAATGTATACATCTAAATGTCTATGTATTATGTATGTACATACAAACATACACACACACATATATACATATGCATATATTGCAAACCAAATGCAAAAACGAAATATGTATATTTATATATACACATAAATATTCATATATATGTATATATAAATATATGTGTAAGTATATATGTACATTAACATATGCATGCATACATTTATATATACACCCCCCACACACAAACACACATTTATATATATGTATACTAAGACACATACATACTTATATATGTTATAATCTGTGAAAACTCACGCACACACACTCCCTTGTACGCGCGTACGCACACACACACATTTATCTCTGTAATCAAATAATTGCGAAACAAAATCACGCAGGCACCCACATGAATAAACATTTGTCTGTGTGTCTGCTGAAGTAACGAAGAAGAATCGCTAAATATATATCTGGTAATACCATGTGGATATGGCAACGGAATATGTTTGAATATACATGCTTATATAATAACGATTACTTATACAGGAAAGAATCAAAATTCCATACAAGAAAGTTGGCAAAACCAGACAATGAAAGAGGCTGCTACGGGGCCGCACAAACACACGCAACTATACACACACACCCAAAAACCCATACACATACACATACTTACACACACACATACACACACACACACACACACACACATACATACATACAATCACACACGCATGCACAGTAGGAAAATTATTTAATTTTCTTATTGAAAGGTTGTTTACTGTCTGTCCTCACATTTTTCAGTATGTACTATATAGAGGAGACGGTCACTTATTTGCAATAGATTGATGTATTCTACGTACACACGCATTACAACACAAAGCTTGTGCATAAAACACAGATCTACTCATAGCAACGTATGTATTAGCTTGGAAAGAATGTCTAGTCGCATAACAAGATGAGAAAGCAAGACATGGTTCTTTGGTCTTACTTGATGGTCCCCACGTCTTTGGTCTTACTTAATGGTCCCCACTTCTTTGGTCTTACTTGATGGTCCCCACTTCTTTGGTCTTACTTGATGGTCCCCCCATCCTATTAATAACATCACCACAACCATTTGGAACATTTGATCCCTTGGGCATAAAATCTTCAGGTTTCAATGATATTAAAACATTCAATATCATCTTTAACCTCTTCAACATTAAAACACTATTTTTCCTCTGAATTATGTTGCAAGATTAGCTACGACAATAGTGAAGTGGAAACAGATTAGGAGGTAGATTTCATTTTTTTAAAAAATCAAATACAAAAAGATTGATTTTCTGAATATCATTATTTACGACTGATGAATGCAAATAATTTTATTTTTCTATTTCGCATTTATACTTACTAAAACTGATGATAATTTGTTTTTAAATACCAGCAAATGTATTTAAAGGAATTCTTAGTTATGAAGTAGAAATGTTAGGAGTGATTCTCTTGTCAAAATATATAGAGGAATATATCAAATGTCTCAGAATAGTCGACAATCGGACAATAGTTATGGACGTTGAAATTATAAAATGAGGATAAATATTATTGTACTGATTGTTGAAAGACTTATCGAATTAAAACTGGTGTAGTATCATGCTAGGTTTTTATATGTTATCTAATTTTAATAAACGTTTTATGTAAGAATTATTCTATGAAACAGCGAATGAAAAAATGGATATTAAGTTTAAGAGTTTCTTCATTTTTTTTTTTGTCGATGCGACAGAGAAAAGTTTTTAATCAAGGGAATGTTTTTTATCAAGTGAAAGCAGAAATTAAATCACGCAATGTTTCGTCGATTTTTATCATTTAAGGCAATAATACGCGTCGCGTTAAGAATTGGGTCTCTATCAATTAACCAAATACCGCCTTGGACTGATACTATATTTATCAACTGTGGAAGGAGAAAGGAAACAAATCTTCCTTCGTCAGAATCTGAACTCAGATCGAAGACGACCGAGCCAAAGACTTAAAAGAATTGCATCCTGCATTTTAAAGAATATGCCATTCGGGCACTTATAATTATTTTAACCACAATCTAAAGCAGTGCCTGAATCAATTTCCAGTAACAACTCACAATCTTCAAAAGTTAGGTACTTCAGAGCTAGATATACTTAACAACAGATTGATCCCTACTGCATTATCATTGATAACAGATTTGCTCAAACGGGACACATTTGCGTGAAAGAGACAACACAATTTAGATATGAGCCGCCACTCTTTAGGCACGTTTCATCTTGGGCACTCTAATACCCTTCCAAATAGCTCTTTAGAAAAAAAAATTCCAGTCTGTACAATTACACTGTAAGGGAATATTTGGTTACAACGCACAAGTATAATAAATACTGTTAACAACCTCGACTATTAATCAAAGAGAGATAAATCTTTTGATTTCAAGAATGTGCCCCTTTAGAAATCTATCGTTATTTCAAGTTTTTACTTTCAACCATACGAATTTCTCACAGAAGGTCTTACACTAATATTTTCTGCTCTGCGAAATACTCCCATAATTCTTACTCAATCACACACACACACACACACACACACACACACACACACACACACACACACACACACACACACACACACACACACACACAACTTAACATATAACACCCCGATCTTTCTAGAAGCGTAGTTGAAAGATAGTCTCAGTGTACTGATTAAAACCTTCAGCATTTCGGCTAATGGGCCAACGCTATGCGCGACCCATTGTATCATTAAATAATTCATAATTCGGATTTATCAAGAGAATAGTTATCTTTGTCTACAGGTTGCGTAGGATCTCACCAGGAGATCCTATTCAAGCAGATATATTTGATGAAGTTACCAGGGTTATTTATGAGCAGAAATTAATTGTTTGACATAAGAGAGCAGGAACTAAAATGCTCTAAGTTTGACGTATCTACATAAAATACAGTTGGAATATTTTCTTTAAAACTGATCTCCAACATTTAATAACCGCTTATATGATCTATATTCTGTTATATAAAGATATGCATAAGTTGGCAATACTTTCAAAGTTAGATGACACTTAACTCCTACACATTTTTCATAGACTGCGTAACCAAGAACATACACGCACACACAGACACCCACATGTATATATATATATATATATATATAAAGAGAGAGAGAGAGAGAGAGAGAGAGAGAGAGAGAGAGAGAAGAGAGACAGAGAGAGACCCTCATTTTTACATGTCCGATCGGATGTACACACAAATAGACACATGCACACTCAAATATACACAAGCACCGTCTGGATATTCAGGTGTTAAAAACAGACACATTATACGTAGGAACGTAGCTGTTTACATTAACACATACGCTACATACACTCAGACGAATTCACATGTATAGATCAAGTACTTCAGTTCACATAAGAGCACGCCCAATGAAGCACATGCACACACACACATACATGCACACACACAGATACGTGCACA
>NC_068995.1:17194380-17194784 GCF_001194135.2 Octopus bimaculoides
CATGCACACACACAGATACGTGCACACACACACACCACACACACACACACACACACACACACACACGCACACAGACATACACACATACACATTCACAGAATGATGAAAAAACTTAATCCTATACATTTTATGTATAGACGTACGCACATGTAAAATACATACATACATACATATAAGTAGCATTTATGTATGTGTGTATGTATGTGTGTGCATGTGTAGAAAATGTGTGGCTTTGTAGGCAACTGAGAGTGAGAGCGAGCGAGAAAGAGGAGGAGAGGTAGAGAGATGGAGGGATAGAGAGGGATACAGATAGAGAGAGAGAGAGAAAGAGAGAGCAGGTGTGAGAGATAGACCAGATGAGAGAAACAGAAGGTGACACAAGAGAGAGAGAGAGAGAGAGAGAG
>NC_068995.1:17197984-17198586 GCF_001194135.2 Octopus bimaculoides
TATATATAGGTATACATATAAATCACTGTACTTTTTTTTTCTTTGTGATCCGCATATATAGGTAGCTGAGATAAATAAGTATAAAGTGCTGAAGCTATGTGTAAGAGTATGTAAGAGTATGTAAAAGTTGGAACAGAAATACACATAATTGGGCAAAGACTTCAAGTGAATAGGTTGTGTGCAAAAGTGGTGTCTGGCACGAGAACAATATGCAAAGATTTATAATATAGACATAAACAGTCATCTATAGCCTTATAAAGATATATGTGATGTTCGTGGGAGTAGTTTTGTGTGTGGGGTGAGTGAGAGAGCGAGAGACAGAAAGAGAGAGTGGGAGACACAGTGAGATAGAGAACGTGTGTATGTGTGTGGGAGAATAACAGTGTATACTTTGAGTCTATTTACACTGACTGTGAGACGTATTCTTTCATACTTATAGATATATAAGTTCATGCTTTCATATATGCTTGTCTTCTGTTTCTTTGGATGCATATATCTCCGTACATGCTAATACATAACAACACACACACACAAACGCGCACACACACAAACGCACACACACAACGACAAACATATATATATATATATACATACATATATAT
>NC_068995.1:17199451-17202631 GCF_001194135.2 Octopus bimaculoides
ATATATATATATATATATATATATATATATATATACAGACGTACATGTTCGTAAGTATGTGACTACGTTTAAACGCGCCTGTTTTCCAGATTTAGTATTCACTACATACCTGTATATGAGAGTATTTGATTGTATAGCTGAGTGTGCGCGTGTGTATCTGTGCATTTATGCTGGAGTGTCCATATACACTCATGTACATTTGTGTGTGTTTATGTGTATGTACATTTGTGTGCACAATGTTATTTTTCAAAGATGTTCTTATCTTTCCAACTCAGTGCCCATTTCAGTTTAATTCCCTTTGTTTTAATGCCATGAACTCTTGTACGTCTGAAAATTCCGTTATGATATTTTTTTCTTCTCTTCCTGCACTATAAATAATGGCGAAAATTTCTAGTAGATTTTCCTTCGTTCTACTCTATCGAGCTTATTTTTATTACCTGTATTTCTTTTGCCGTTCTTACACCTTTTAAATCAAACACTTGTTCGTTTTCAGTATTTTCTTCATATATATCTTTTTTTTTTCTTTCTCCTTTCTTCGCGTATATTCACGTAGGTTTTATTATATTCTTCGTTTCTTTACCATTGCTGTGTCGAGGGAGACATATGGATTGCTATATAAGTGTCTTCGTTCGCTAATGATAGACACAAACTATTGCCGTACCTCTTGTCTTTCCATTTTATTTCTCTTTTCGGCCAGTTTTTATTTACAATGTTTTTGCCGTATTTATATTACTTATGGTTATTTTTAATCAAATAAAAATGGCTTTTATTAGTAAGACACGATGAAATTGTTTGTATTGAGATGTATTTACTCTATTTTGATGGAAAGGAAATTGAAGTTAGACAAGGCAATACATCTTTACTAAAAAAGTAAATACAAAATAAATATAAAATGAATATACACAAGTTTCACAATATCGGTCAGCCATTTTGATCTTATTTTTACTATCTAACAATTTTTATGATACTACTAATAGAATGACATGTCAATAGTTTCCTAATTACATTTAAACTTCAATGATAATCAGAGAAAAAACACCAATCAACGTCATACAACATATAATTCCCATGAGGTAATTTTTGTGAAATTTAGAGACCACTTATCGCATCTCGTTTTAAAATATTCTACAAAATGTCCGCTCTATATAGGCTGACCACTTTTGAAAGTAAAACAGTATACTTAAATTGAATCATAAGAAAAACCAAAGCTGGTAGAGTCCAAAATGCATTAAATTACTTAACAGCGTATTGATCTCATACCAAACATTTACTGCTACAGTTCTATTGTTGTATCTATTACAATTACTAAGTAATCTACTCCTGTTAGTCGTAAATAGTTACCAGGTAGAGTTATATTCCTATCTGTGTTTAGCAAGGGCTTTTTCATACAATATCTTCATGTGCAAACTTTGTAAATTTGATTTCAAATTTGGCTACTGACAGTTATTTGCGCAAGTTGCATTGTTGCACAATAACTAGATTTATATGCACAACATTGAACCCAAGCATAAAATGGAAGGTTCAAGTTAGATAAACGAAAATTCAATCTTCATTCGACGAGCCTTCTAGCCTAAACTCATGAAGAGGTTGGTGCGTGAGGTTCTATCCAGCGTTCTTTTGAGCACATCTTTCATAATGGTGAACGCTTTTCATACGTCCCTTATTATTTACTAGAGCTCTTTCTCCATGTATCGGTGCATATTCATCACTCGTCCAAAGTGAGCCACAGATCAGCTGCAGACCAGGATGACGGAACTGGCCATCAGAAACTCGGAAGTAAGCCTCTACAATTTGTGGCCGCATGAAAACAAGGTTCATGCGGTCAGAATATTCAGCAATACACACACACACACACAAACACATGCTTGCATGTGTGTTTGTGTGTGTTTGAACGTGTGACTGTGTGTCTGTATGTGCATATATGCGTGAAGATGCGCGCGCGAATACATACTCACTAGTCTCATACCTGCTCACAGTAGACGCACTCACTCCACACGCAATGACCTGCTATAAGCATCAGTGGACATTTCCTATTAGCAAACCTAGCCTCTCTCGCTAGTCACGATGCCGCTACCGACCGCTTATTCTAGTATTAGGTCCAAGGAATTCGAAAAAAAGATTTATGTCACCACCAAACTAATAACGTCATGTGACCTGCGTTGACCCGCAGAGCCCGGATAAGCCAGAGGCCATCTTGGATTCCCCATCTATCGGTTCTACATGCCTGGCAAGCTACACCCATTTGGTTGACAAGGGCGATTTTACCTTCGGGTTCGAATTTCGCGCGTTCCACTATGCCTTTGTTGCTTTAGTTGTTGATGAAATACGTACAATTTCCATACTCGTCGATCTAATCAACTTGCTGACTTCATCAAAAGTTTCAGGGCAATAGTAAAAAAATAATACTAACACACATGTCATGAATTCGCATAACATCTGTCTAGTCACGTGGACACATTTTTATATTTAGGATTTCCATGACAATTAATTTGTCCAAAAGCGTCGAGCAGATCACATGCAGACATCGTGGCAAATTTCTTCCAATATATTTCAGACTATATATTTTCTAATAAGACTTCAGTTCTATTACTATACGTATTTATTAATATATGTTGCAGGAACTTACATTTCATGCTCACGTGTAAAACAAAAGAACTTTAAATTGTTTACTATTTGCTCGAAAGTATTCATGGCATATCATTCCTTTCTAAAGTTTCAAATAATTTTCCCGTATTTTTATTTCTTAACAATTAATGTATTTGTAGTATTCGTTAGCGCAAATCATTGGTTTCATCACTTTTGAAAGATATAATTTCCACCACTAAAAATGTACAAGTTTTCTGACATTGTAGATGTAAAAGAACATATTCTGTACTTCACTTTCCCAATCACCGTCATAATACTCATTCATACATATTTTTACGCTTTTACTCTTTTACTTGTTTCAGTCATTTTTGACTGCGGCCATGCTGGAGCACCACCTTCAGTCGAGAAAATCAACCCCAAGGCTTATTCTTTGTAATCCTAGTACTTATTCTATTGGGCTCTTTTGCCGAACCGCTAAGTTACGGGGACGTAAACAAACCAGCATCGGTTGTCAAGCGATGGTGGGGGGGACAAACACAGACACACAAACACACACACACACACACACACACACATATATATATATATTTATAT
>NC_068995.1:17202804-17203922 GCF_001194135.2 Octopus bimaculoides
CTTCTTTCAGTTTCCGTCTACCAAGTCCACTCACAAGGCTTTGGTCGGCCCGAGGCTATAGTAGAAGACACTTGCCCAAGGTGCCACGGAGTGGGACTGAACCCGGAACCATGTAGTTGGTAAGCAAGCTACTTACCACACAGCCATTTCTGCGCCTACGTGAACATATACAAATTTTTCATAAACAAAAAAAGATACAAAAAAACCCCAAAAAACCAAAAAAAAACCAAAACCAAAACAAAAACAAAAAACGAAGCCAGGGATCAAAGTTCTTTTCTGAAACTGGTTGCTGGATTCTGTGACGAATATACTTACTCTCCAGTCCGTCATAGGATTACTTTACTTATTTTTGCGCGCTGAATGGACTGTAGTAAGGAGAAATAGCGTTTTTGTCAAGAGTAGAACACATCAGCCGGGCCAGGAATAGGAACGACAATCTTACGATCGTGATGGCACCACGCTAACCACTGGGATATGCGCCTGCAATCCCTTCACACACACACACACATACACAGATGCAAACGCAGACGTGCACGCACACACGGTTACAAATACATAAATCCACACACGTATACAGGACTACATAGCCGCATATGCACCCATACGCACACACTTATAAATACACACAGCCTTGCATACACGCTGTTATATATGAACCTACATTATACATAAGTACATTCTAGCAAGGATATCGGCGCTTTTCATCAAAACTATATGATGTACTTTGTATGTGTATTTCGTGTGCAAGATTCTTGATGTGGATACGTGTGTTGAAAGAAATACAATTAAACCTTGGGTGAGGCATTATGCCGGTAATAAACACACGCACTGGTTCAGTCCTTTATTAATTTATATAGATTTTTGTTAAATTATTTCATTGCACTCTTGCAATCTCTTAATAAAGGACTGAACCAGTGCGTGTGTTTATTACCGGCATAATGCCTCTCCCAAGGTTTAATTATATGATATACATTTGAAACTTAAACTAAGGACTTCGATTTGACCTACGAGGAATAAAATAGTAGCTACTGAGTGAAAGAGAAACAGATCAATCTTACTTTTTTATTCAGCATTTTTTTCTTATACATTATTAAATACCTCATCCAAATAACATTAAG
>NC_068995.1:17204636-17207615 GCF_001194135.2 Octopus bimaculoides
ATATATATATATATATATATATATATAAATCGAATGATATAGAATGATGTATATGTCTGTGTATGCTTGCATGCATTTTGATATGTTGCTATACATTGGTCAAGACTTGGGTCTGTGTTTAAGAAACCCACCTTGCACCAATGCGGTTTCAGTTTCAGTCCTACTACACTTCTCCTAAGGTACATATCACCAACCTAGGATGAACAAATGCCTTGAGTGAATATGGTATATGGAGGCTCAGTGAAATGTGTGTGTCTGACAGTTTATAATTGTTCACTCACATCACTTGGAGACATAAGCTAGTATTATGTCGTCCCATGTAACAGAGTCTTTTGGCAAAAGTGTCCTATACATTACGTACAAATCTTTAAAAAAGCACTGGGAAACAATTGTTCAGTAAAATCTTTGATGAAATACCTCAGAAAGTTCAGATACATATTGCATATATTCATGTATGTACATATGTGAAAGTATGTGTGCATGTGTAGGTGTGTTTGTGTGTTCGTGTGTGTGCGTGTGTGCTAGTGTGTGTGTGTACGCGTGTGCATGTCTATATTGTTTTTATTATTGTAATTATTATTATTATTATTATTATTATTATTATTATTATTATTATTATTATTATTATTATTATTATTTAGGCCTTTTCGGCTAAACCCGGATAAGAGGACTTTGGGAAGGCTCTTCATGAATGATAATGCGTCAAACGTGGCAGTTGAATCAGCCGACCCTCTCAAAATCCAAGGTAAGTAACATTCTTCCATTTTGTTTCTCCAATAAACACGGTCGTTTTCAGAGTAGGATGTGTGAATGTTCGTGGCCTGTGGGGTCAGCTTGGAAGCAATGTCACTTGATAAACGACTTCAGATCGTGGTCTGTCGGGAGCGGGCGGCGGGGTAGCAGTGCTATTTCGAAAATCCTCAGATGTCGAAGTAAAAGCATTCTTCTTGGACCCGAGCGGTCGGCTGGTGGTCCTGGATGTGAATGATAGTGAAGGTGGCACCCTTAGACTGGTGGTCATCTATGCTGCGTTGGAAGGCCAGAATTCTTCACGTGTCTCGAAAATTTCCTGGGAACGTCTCGCAGTTTAGTACTAGTAGGGGACTGGAATGTGATTTTGGACGCGCAGGAAGACTGTGTGGGGCTAGAACACAGAAGAAAGAGACGCAAAAACCTCGAATACCTACTCAGAGACTTCCAATTGTGTGATAGGTATCCACTGGATTTCCTTGATGTTCCAGTATGGACATGGAGCAAACACAATGGGTCATTCAGATCGTATCTTGATAGAGTATTTGTTAGGTCAGAGGATAGGGATAGTGTAGGCTGTCCACAATTTAAATTGGTCGGCTACATATATCTGCACAGTCGGGCTAGATATGGCTCGTAGACAGGGACCCATTTACTGGAAGTCAAACGTGTCCTTTCCGGCTCGCAAATACTACAGGGACCGGATTACTGAAATAGTAAAGCGGTAGTTGATGGGACAATCGTTAACAACCCGTCGTGGGCCGCCCTGAAGAGGGCGATTCGAGCAGAATTGATAGCGTTTAGCAAAGAGTTAGCAATAGAAAGGAATAGATTAGCGGGTGAAATAGTGAATTAGAAGACGCGATTAAAAACTCATTGCGACCGATTTGTTTGCGGCGAGAATGACCCTTGATCATTTCTTCGAAGCGAAACAAGAAGGTTGCGTTGTTAGAGCTAAGGCCCGTCCGCTGAAACAGTAAGTGCTTAAAGCTAGCAGATGGGCTCGAATTATATTATTATTATTATTATTATTATTATTATTATTATTGAGTGAGATAGCAGAACAGGCCATCAAAGTCAAAAATAGGCGAAGCTCAGTATATCCATCATGACTACACGTCTGATAAGAGTACACCAGACACATGCATCACAGTCATATCTGCGCGACATAGTGATCTCATATCAAGATAAACAGCACATGATATTTACTGATGGGACCCAGTTAGAGTTTTCTGCAGGTGGAATAGCCCATCCCACTCAAAAAGGTCCCTGAATAAGGGTTGTTTAATGATGTTGATCGAAACACCTATGTTTCCAAAGCTGAATTATCCAAACCCGAAAGAAATCGTCTCAGCACATAACTCTGATGCTCCCCCTACTACATCTGCTCGGGATCAGAGATGAAAATACCGTCAGCCACTAAGGGACATGCTGAGCTGGTTAAGATCAAACAAATCACAAGCAAATGGAAAAGAAACAATCCTACCATTGGGCTACGACAAGTAACCTTACATGCCTAGGAGTCTCCTAAGTATCCTAGCGGTTCCTAATAACACTGTGTTTTGGAGCTGTACTAAACTGGGTTTTATGCCTACTTCCTCTATCCATCTGATCGGTCGTCCATTCATATTGAATTCCTTCGTAGTTCTTATATATAACCTTGGTAATTAAGCTTTTGTTCAATCTACAAAAAATGCTGAGTATCTAGGTAATGATACTGCCCAAGTATTTACAGCCTTCACTAGATTCGGACCATTTAGCTTTGACTTCGTTAGCTTCCTAACCGTTCTGATATATTCCTTCTCGATTTTCGTTTTCGTTTCTATAGTTAATACTCTATCATTTGTTAATATCTCCTAGATACCTATAACTTTCTCCTCATTTCAATGATTTTAACGTCTAGCTATCTGGGAATTGGATACCTTCACTGTTGACTACATGTCCCCTTCTCATATCAAATATTGCATACTTATCTATGCCAAATTCCATGTCCATATCTTTGCTGAAGAGTCTTGCAGTCGGCATTAAGGAATCTGTTTCTTTTCCATTCTTACTAAAATGCTTCAGATCATCCATTTAGCGCAAATGGTTAATTTTTCCCTTATTATTTTTGAACTGGTATAGCCATCCATCCATCGGTCCGTCCGTCCGTCCGTCCGTCCTTCCATCCATCCATCCATCCATCCATCCATCCATCCATGTAAGCTTATATATATATATATATATATA
>NC_068995.1:17208429-17211381 GCF_001194135.2 Octopus bimaculoides
TATATATATACATATATATGTACTGTGTGTTCGCGCGTGTTTGTGAATGTTTAGCGGTGATATTTATGATAATATATATGTCGGTAAATGTGATTCAATGTATATTTAAATTTGTTTATCTGCCTGAAATGAAGCTTCATTTTTCGAAATAAATGTTCTAAAGATATAATTTTCTTCCACAGCATAACTTACAGTGTTTTGATATTTACGTCTCTAGAGGGTTGTAGTAAAACCATTTTCGACCCAGTAAGCATTAGTTTTAAATTCCTTTACATCATTCTCGAAGATATACAACATATATGTAGATTTTGTTTCTTGTTTACATTAATTTCAAAATATTTCCCTCGTGTATCCTTCGATCATATAGCGTATTAAGTTGACTATTTTCATATCTGTATCACTGCATCTTTAAAAAACATGTACATAGATTGGTAATAATTTAAATTATAGCACACATTGCCGACTTAATAGCTTACTGGTGGAATGGCAAATGTACTTATTTGCGAACATATATACATTCATAACAAACTTATTGCCTATACAGAAATTGAATTGTTTACTTATGTGACAGTATGTCCTGCCATGTGTTAGACGTAAAGAACTCTTTGTGTCTTCGAATTATTATTCGTCTTCACAAGCTATCTAGGATAAATAGTTTTCTGCATATCCCATTACGTTTGAAGCCACGTACTTACCAACATAATAAAAATGATATTAGTCATTTACTGACTAATATCCCCCCCCCACTTTACTGCATCGTTATTTCCAGTTAACTCAATGATCCCTTCATTAAATATGTTAAAATTAATCTTAAAAATTATTATTTTTCTAGATGGCATTTCTAGGTTATTTATTCACTAAGTTGTGTACAATCTACACTTATCGATATACTAAGCGGTTTTTTTTCCGGTTAGAAAAGGCCTCCACATATTCCTTGAATTATCTCCAGCACTTGGCAGAATATGACATATTAGCCTTAGCCTAATGTTTATAATTTCTTCCTTAACGCATACCTATTTCTATCTGTACCATTCTTCCTTCCGATTACACCCAAATTCAAACATACTAATAGATAATTTAGATAACTTCGATATGTTTC
The DNA here is from genome assembly GCF_001194135.2 of Octopus bimaculoides. NCBI lineage: Eukaryota > Metazoa > Mollusca > Cephalopoda > Octopoda > Octopodidae > Octopus > Octopus bimaculoides. The sequence continues at coordinate 17,209,529 of NC_068995.1, forward strand.
GAACAAAGATTGGACCAGACTTAAGTATGCTTCGGTCAAAGATTGGACACACACAAATAACTTAATGATACCAAATGATAGGATCTGTACAGCCATTTTTAAATCAAGCTTTGTGGTACCATAGCCCAGCCAAGAATTAATGTTGACTCTGAGGTGTTCAGGTATAGCTGATTTATCTGTTATCCTTTGAAGAAATTTGTCCAGCATAAATTTGAAGGTAATGGGATCTTTTTCTCTGACTTGTTTTGGGATAAGTAAAGCAGTGCCTGTTGAGGAAAAGAAATTATGTTGCAGTAAATTTGTGTTGTGAGCCTAAATTATGTAGAAGGTGCATGGCAGTGGTAGTATTTTAGTTGTGATCGTACAAAAGAGAATAGAGAAATGATGACATTCTGGTTCATTCGATACTGGGTGTTTTATTCCGGAGGTCATGGAGTCTCCAGTGGCAACGAGACAAAGAAGCAGAATTCTCTTTGTCCCTGCATCTAAACGGGTGCATTTGCTGGGTACGTCCTCCTGGTCAACTTCATACCTTATCATCGGCCGTTCCCCAACACTGGCTGCTATACAAAAAAGGACAGGGTTTCCGACCACCAAAGCGTACGCAGAACGCAGACTGACTCCACAAATTTATGCCTCTGTTACAACCCTTTAATCCGTCTCCATAAATATGGAGGCGAACACACACAAATATTTACGTGAAAACTCGGCTACACACGCTATAGTACACACGCACACACGCGCGCGGACACACACATACACACACGCGTACCTACACACACATACGCACATACGTATGTTGAGCCACGTAGATGAGTACACGGTTATCTGAGACAACAAAATGCAGCAAAAGAGAAAACGTTTGTAAAACGGGTCATACTTCAATAAGGCCTTATGAATATGTGTGTGCTAGAGATAGAAAAACATGAGATTTAATATATTCTTTAAAAAATATATAGTAAAAAATTTAAAAGCAATATAATGGGAATTAATTTTACGGTATATATCGAAACCAAGAATTGATAAATGTAACGGTATATTATGAAAAACAGAAAAAATGTACAAATAATCTTTATTATATATATATCTAAATTGAAAATTTAGGAATGTCAAGAATTATTAGATTCAATGAAATTATATACCATAAGAGAAAATAGTGCTTGAACTGTCGGTTGTTATTTTTTGTTTTTAAATATTACCTTGTCGAATGTTGACACTTATAATTTGAAAATCAATTTCACGATTCAAACAACTAAACTATTTTCAAACACATTAAGGTAGACAAAAGGAACATACTGGCATATTTATTGTAGCATTGTACGAAAAATCTCGAGTAAAGTTTGATGTTTAGAACTAAATGTGTGCCAAGGTTAAATAAAACCGATGGTAAAGAGAAGAAATGCTAAATGAAGTGGATCGGGAAATTTAATTTGCTGGGTCGTTTCAATAATGAAAACATGTAGAATATACGTGAAAGTCACAAGATATAGGTAACATGATAACGAAATTGTAATATTAAAGGTGAAAAAAAAAAAAAACTAGTGTGATGAATATAGTGACCAGATATCGTAGAATCAGTGTGGTGTAAGAAAAATGCTTACAAAAATAATGTCTATTTAAGGTGAGAGAAATGCTTAAAATGAAATCAAAGCGTGTACAGTATGTACAGGGCTAATTCGAAAAAACCAAATATACCAAACTAAATTCAACAGAACTACTGTATTCTAATAGTGACCATCTCAATCACTATTACTTACGGTTTGGTATTTTTTGATAGATTTTTGTATTTATGGAAAGACTCAGCTAGCTACACATTGATGTAAGGCAGCTGAACCATATAATGTGTGTGTATA
>NC_068995.1:17211391-17218831 GCF_001194135.2 Octopus bimaculoides
GTGTGTGTGTGTGTGTGTGTGTGTGTGTGTGTGTGTGTGTAAATATACGTCTATCTATCTATCTATATAGATAGATAGATAGTACATATATCAATAGAGAGGTAGATGGGGCGCAAATGCTGCATGGATATCTTTGTATAGGCGAGTTGTAAGATAAAGTACCAATCATAGTTTGTAGAGGTCAATGCTCCGTCAAAATCGATCACTTCATCTGTGTATTTATACATTTACCCAAATGTATTTATATATAACATTCATCATATTGAGTAATAGTGTTAAAAATATAGTGTTTATATATACACACATATATATATATAGATATATAAATATTATATATGTATATATGTATATATATCTATATATGTGAGTGATGGATACATGTTTGTATGTATGTGTGTATGAATGTATCCTTGTATGTAAGCATGTATAATACTTCGTATGTACAAAAATAGCTGTTTTTAACAATGCCTGCTTCTATATTTCTGGATTACCAATACACTTCCATATACATACAAACATACATACAAATATATATACATATATTTCATACATACATACATAAATAGACCCACATCCACACACACATATATATATGCCTGTATATATGTGTATATTGATGGCTGGATAGCTAGACAGATAGTGAGAGATACATATACGTCAGTTGTGAGTAATATACGTATTTGCTATCCTTTTTATTTGTAATATTTTGCTATTATTCCTTCTTCTCAATGTGTTTGAGTGCGTTTCGTATTTGTATTTTAGTACATGAATGCTGAAATTCAAAGAGAACATAAACAACATGAATTGGCCATTTTCTCATAAAAGTGCCTAAAATAAGTGCAAGTCTCCTTTACCAATTCGCTTCTCTAATGTATTCCTCCTGTAGCAGCTGCTTCCTCTATGCCGGTCACAAGTTTCAGACAAGTCTCATAAAACAAGTTATACGGAATAAAACGAAACGTTACACACTAGCTTAAATGGTCACACGTGTGTTATTGCTGGCATTTTTGCTGTTCTTGTTGTGATCATTCATGATGGTGTATATCTATGGTTCAAAAAACTCTAGTTTGATATGTCCATTGAAATTTATATTATTGCTAAATATTTCGTTGTACTTTTCCTTTTGAGATCTGGACCAGCCTTGTTCAAACGAAGCCATCGTCTAAGATGTTTTGGAAATATTAGCAAACATTCTTTGAATAGTTAGGTCGTCTGCAGATACCATAATGACCGCATAAAATCATCGAAACATTAATGCTGGTCACTTGAAATCATTGTTGAAATTAATGATATTTGTTTGGTCATTTTTGATGCTATTGATATTTATAGATAGAACTGTTCATTACGAAATGTATGAAGGCCGTGTAGATTCTCGCTTATTTCAATGCCTCCTAAGAAGGTATATGTTCGTAAGCGTGTTCAGAAAGAACAGTATGCAAATGTATATGAGTAGATTCGTCGAATAGTACGTCAAGGCAATAACAGCAACTGGTAACTCTCCACGTTGTCTGGGGCAAGCATTGATGGATAGGCCGCATCTATTACAGATATGTTTAAAGGAAATTTTGGATTTAGGTCAGATTGGAAAAAGAAAAGGTAAATTGTGAGTAATACGGAGTTGGAACAGCCAGCATCTGAGGGGGGATGTAGAATTTAAAGAGATGTGATTAATTTAGTTGTTGTTCAGGTAATGGGTGAAAGATTGTTACTAATAGTTCGAGCTGTGTGACCTGCTGCGTCAAAGGTAGTCTAATCTCGTACGGCGTGGGCGTGAAACATTTGCTGGCGCTTAAGCTTCAAAGGTAGATCTCTGGAAAAGAGGCTAAAGAAGTAGACGGATTGAAACATCGGGATAACTGAACTACAGGGAGAGAGTAGAAAAGGGAAAAGATGGACTTGAAATAGAGAGATGTTGAGATTATAAAAATGAATACGTAATGATGATAGCAGAGATTTATAAGATGTCATTGAAGATATCAGAAACGTTGCCTTTGAAACCCAAAATGAGTTGAAATACAACATTACAACTACTTGGCGGATCCAGCGTATAAGGTGAAATTTTGGGCTGAAAATTAATCAAGAATTAATTTTCTATAGTGAGAATCGACATACCGTCCATAGTAAAAATATATTGGAGGGGATGCAGGTAAGTAGATGATTTGGAGATGTAATAGGAGTGCTGAGTTGCAGTAATGTGGGAAGAGAGAGTTGTTTATAAAATAGAAAAGTGTTGATCACACTGTTTGGAGACGGTTTGGGTGGGTTAATAGCAAACAGAGATGGTGGTTGGTTTGGTTTCTGGGTGTATTCGCAGGAAGAGAATGTGCAGACAATGAAATTTATGGTATGATAGTAGAGAAACATTGTTGGCTGCAGTGACTATGATGGCAACGATGCTTGAGAAACACATGGAAGTTGCTGAGGAGATGGAGTGCTTCATTGTTCTCGCATCAGCATTATAGCATCGCCAATAAGCCGCTTGATCCCCTAGGAAGCTAAATGTCCGCCATCGGAGAGCGGTAGTCAGTGGTGTAGACTGACTATAGCATGTGAGTGTGCAATAGGCGCAGATATGATTAGTGTTTATTATGTATTACTCCAGTTCACGAAGCTTGCGTACTTTTGCGTACTAGTAACTGTTGGATGATAGTGAATGTAGAGGGACATCGAATAGGAAAGTGATGTTGGCGGGGGTGTTAGTTGTGAGAAGTGATAAATTGCGAATAGTAGTCAATGTGATTGCTGAGTATGAGGAGTAGAGACTAAATGGAGAAATGACTAGAAGTTGATCTGAGAATGAAAAAAAATTGCTCCATACCCACCAAAAGAAAAATCAAATTATTGATGTAAAATTCTTGTAGATGTACCACGGTATTGGGGAACATTAGAGTTAGGCGTAGCTTGTAGGATTGATATGAAGTGCAAAGGTTTTACGGATTTCAGGACTGTTGTTATGTACATAAAGTACACATTGAAACAATCTGTGTCGAATGTATTGCCACCATTATTTTCACACGTTTCCTATAACTTCTTTTATCTCCTGTAATAATGCTACACCCCAGCTTTGGATTTCCTATTTAACTTCTGTGACATCTCAACTCTTTTGATACCCACATTTTTGTTTACCTCTTCACTCTACCACATTGGCTTTTTAAAGAATCCTACTGCTCATTTTGTCATTTACTTGGTTGTACCGTATTCACTGTAAAATCATTTAACCTCTTCCCATAAACGATACACCTACACTCGCCCATTAGACAACACAGTAACTCTGAGACTAACTCCGATCAAAATTTCCAGTTCTTCTTCGTATTGGATTGTGCAGAAGCTGTTGTCGAAGCTTGCCTGCCAACGATGATGAGCAAGATAACACGTTATTACCCTTTCCAGCGTTTCTTTTCTCCTCACATTCCACATCACTACTTCATCTTTACAAGGAGCCGTTATTCCAATTTCTATTTTCTCTGTTTTGACCCGGCTATCGTATACGCAATTTGCTCTCTGATAACTGCAACCATCCTCGACAGTCCATCATCTTCCAGACCCGTTGTAATATCTACACTTTCTATCAATAACATTACAAATTTACGCCGTTCTAAATCCACCTTTCGAGTCAATGACATTTTCAATGACATTTCAATATCTTGTATAAAGGTGACAGGGATCGTTGTTAAGTCTGCTGACTCGATGGTCATCTACTGGTTGTGCATCATCCAGTACCAACTCTACCTGCAAAAGATAATTTGATACCTCATTACTAAATAATTTTAGAGTTCCCGTCTCTGAACTGTAGAAACACTGTATACGTTATTTAGCTTCAAGGGATGAATTTCACCTATTTAAAGTTGGACAAGATTCCCGTTTAGAAAAAAGAAGAAAATATTAAAAATATTTTAAAATTGAATTGTTATCCTTGAAAAGTAATAGAGCATCACCATTAGAATCGCTTATTTGGTCGCCCTGTATGATATAGGTACAGCCTTTATACAAGTATCCGTTGGAAAGAAATGGTTTTGATTAGAGTGGCTTGTTCGAGATGTACTTCATGTAAACGAAGTACTCGAGTAATCTTGTTTATTTATGGGATATATTTCACTCTAACTTACCTATATAATTGCAGAGAAAGATGAGTCAATTATATTTCAGAGACACAAAAGCTTGTATGAAAAGAGAAAGAGAAAGAGGGAGAGGGGAGAGAGAGAGAAAGAGGGAGAGGGGAGAGAGAGAGAAAGAGAGAGAAAGAAAGTGAGAGAGATAGCATTCTTATTTCTTTGAAATTATATATATATATATATATATGTTTTATATATATAACAATGCCTGCATTCAATAGAAATCGAGCTTCTATATATTTCTTTAAATTATAGATATTTCTAACGTTTTACATTATTTATTATTTTTTTTTTACAATCCTCTGAACTTGTTCATTTATACGTTTATTTATGTTTTTTTTAATTTTTGTCCTCTATTACTTTTAACCATTAGTTTTATACACTGTTCGTTTGAATACGGTTCTTTTACGTATCAGCATGTTATCTCCCCCTGTTCAACACTTTTACTTCTGAGAGATTTTTACTATTTCATTTCATCAATTCTTTCATTAATTTTTCTTCATATATTGGCTTTCATTAACATTTATTGTACATTTTTCTGCCTTTCTTCATTTTTACACTTTTATTTTCTTTGATTGTTTATTATCTCTTCTTTCTTTCTTTCTTTCCTTCTTTCTTTCTTCCTTTCTTTCGTTCTTTCGTTCTCTTTTTCTTTTTTTCTTTCTTGTCTTTTCATTTCCCTTTTCTGTCTCTGCTAGTTCACTGGCTGCTAAAACGATAGTGTGTAGGGTGTGGAGAGATTTCTTTGATTAATATATTATTGGCTCTTGTGTAAAAGGTGGTTTTCATAATTCACACAATCAACACCATTAGTGGGCATTAAAGATAGCCTGAAAAGAATAAAGCAATACTGGTTATTGCTAGATTGAAGTGATATTGGACCTTCCTAGCTTTTATTCTTTATTCAATCTTTCATTGTCAGATCCTGAAAAAAAAATGTCAAAAAAACAAACAAAAAAGCAGCAAAAAACCTAAATAATTGGCAGATAATCTAAAACATTAGATTTGCCTTTGTGAAAACGTAGGAACGGTAAGAATCGTACTCACACAATCTTAATACATACAGTAAACGCCTATGCATCTAGATACACAATGACACATACCCAAACAGGCGAGAAACGAACACACCCATATATACGTACAGGTTTGTACCTATGTAACCTCCCACAAATATTAATACATGTAGTCTTATAACATACATACATGCACACACAGACACACACACACACACACACACACACATACATATATACAGACAGATAGACAGACACGCATATATACATACATTTGTTCATTAACATTTAGCTTTATAAATCTATTCACCAATATGCCTCTCACTTTCTGTCGCCGTCTACTTGTCTGTTTCTCTGTGTACACATACACCAGCAATAACACACACACACGCGCGCGCGCACACACACACACACATATAGATACATATACATGTATGAGCAATGGCGCTCAGACGCGTATTTAAACATACCCTAAAATACACACACACGGGCATATTTGTGTTATAACGCATGTGTAAATGTATAAGCACGCATTTGTAGTTATGTACATGATAGAATTGTGTTCATTTCTATTTAGTTTAAATCTCCATTATTATTTTTCTCTCTCTTGTTTTTGCATTTTCAAGCTTTCTGAACTGAAATGCTCAAATGAAATGTCAACATTATTATATCGTAGCATTCATATTAACAGCGAAAATGAATCTAGTGTACGGCCTTCTGAAAAGAATGTGGTTAAGAGGTGGAACGTCACATGCATTTTATAAAAATATATTGAATGAAAAAATTATTTTACTATAAAAAATCTATATCATATCTGAATTACGTAAGTGGATTAATCTGATGTTTGAATAACGATTTATTTCACTGAAAAATACTAGCTAAATGTAGTTACAGGATTGTACTGTTACATTTTACAGTGTTTATTGTTTACGATAAAGGTTATTTATGATGTCCTTATATTGTTAATAGATCCAAATTTTATGCACGTTTGTTATAAAATATTTTTGCATATAACGATATTGACATTTATTTTGAAAACCAAAAAAAAAACAAAAAAAAGAAAATGCACAAATCTATGAATATATGTGTGTGCAGAAATTCTAAACGGCAGCCATTGGTATCCATGCGCACACATAGAAATACATAAATATATAGATACATGCACACATAGAGGAAAATTTCCATTAAAATTTCCACCAAGTCAAACAAAATAAACCTGATATAGTTATTTGGGGCGAAAAGAAGTATCATGTTTAGGTATAGATGCTAAGGTGTCCAGTAAATGAGAATATCTCCTCCGGAATAAGATATCTAAGTACATATCCGCAGCTACTATGAAACCTGCAGCCCCTCCATAAACATGAGAAATTCACATCTATATCTAATAACTATTAGCAGATTTGGTTATGCTAATAAATGCCTTAGTAACAATATAGAAAAGCAAATATCATCGGGCAAGTAAAGCAGACGGCTTGCTCGCATGATATATATCGACTTTAAAGGACTTTCCCAAAGTGCATTAGAGTACAATTATCGCATCTTATATCCTAAATTCGGCAATGAGGCTTCGGATTCCTTTCTCAAAAATTAACATTTTTGTCCAGCAGGGAAAAATTATTATCACTAACAAAGAAATTAAATTCACCCCCCCCCACACACACACGCACACACACACACACACACACACACACACACACACAGCGCGTTTAGATCTAAACAAAAATCGTAAAGGAGGTAAATTATCAGTTTAATATACACACACACGCTCACATACACACGCACCCACACCTGCACACACATGTGTACACACATATTCTTTAATTCTTTTATTTTTTACTGAATTCAGTTATTTGACTGTGGCTATGGTGTAGCACCGTCTTTAGTCCAACAAGTCGATACCTGCACTTATTCTTTGCAAGCCTAGTACTTATTCTATCGATTCCTATTACCGAACCACTAAGTTACGTGGACGTAAACACACAAGCATCGATTGTCAAGCGATGGTGGGGGGAAAACAAACACACAAACACACATATATATACGACAGGCTTCTTTCAGTTTCTGTCTACCAAATCCACTCACAAGGCTTTCGTCAGCCCTGGGCCGTAGTAGGAGGCACTTGTCCACTATGTCACGCAGTAGGATGGAACTCGGAAGGATGTGGCTGTAGAACAAACGTTTTACACACACCCACGCTCTACCTATATGTATACATACATACATATATATATATATATATGCGTGTGTGTGTGTGTGTGTGTGTGTGTGTGTGTGTATGTATATATATATATATATATATATATATATATATATAT
>NC_068995.1:17219229-17221900 GCF_001194135.2 Octopus bimaculoides
TATATATATATATATATATATATATATGTATGTATGTATGTATGTATGTGAGATAAGTGTGCATGTATGCTTATATGTCTTTCTCTAACTAGATATTTATGTGCGTGTGCATGTGTGTGTGTGTGCTTGTGTGTATGTGTATGTTTGCTTATGGGTGTACAATATGTACATTTATGTATGCATGTAAGTGTTTATTCCTTTGTTATTTTCACTTAAAACACTGAAGCTTTTAGCGTTATTGCACATTCTAAACGTTTCTTGACATTTGTGTGATTGGGGACAATGCATGATTGAAGGCTGCGTTTCAGTCTCACGCCTTTGACACCATTTGCTTGCACACAGAGAAACCTACATAGGTAATGGTATGTATGTGTGTGTGCGTGCGTATGCGTAAGTATAGAAATGTAAATAAATAGGTACACACACATATAGACACACGTATATACAAACACTGTTTCTGCTTATTTTTCTGTTTTCTTATTTTGCTTTCACTTTCCATTCCCTGTCCTCCGACATATCCTCAATCCCCTACAGATTTACACCTGAAAGTCTACCAGCCCCAGAAGATTGTGCACTTAAAATGTATCGAAGTACTATAACGACAATATTCTCTAATTTTGGATACTTTTAGTTTTGAAGTTGTTTTACGTTAACGGAATTTAGTTGACCTAAAACTATAAATGTTTTGGTAACTTAAGCCTCAGACATATCTAACCTACAGCTAGCTTTCCTTTTTTTCCTCATCTTTCCAGCTTGCACAAAGTCTTCTAGTGGAATATGAGGCATGTAGGAGTGACAACCGCCTTGAATGTTATGCTTCATCATTTTTGAAAAGCCTTACGAAACTTATATTCATGACATCATGATAACTTAAAATAGCACACTACTACTCTTAACTCCATTATAAGCAGTTCAATAACAACGTCATGCTGAAATGCTCACCTAATTCACTGTGCATGCAAGTAACAGCTAAATCTTCAGTATGTGAACTGGCATATCCATAATGTAGGATAAGCAGGTCCTTAATAATAAGGGATGTTTAATTATCCTTCAGTTCTATTATGAAAGATCATGTTAATGTCTGAATTGTATAATGTGTTTTAGGTAGTGTTATATTTCATAATATAATATATATACACGTAAGATGTGGTGTGATGTTCACAACTTCTCCAACAGCTCAGAGCCACCCTATAGTACTTTGCTTCCGAAATATTGCATTCTGTAAATTCGATAATCGCTCAGTTCCTTGACTCATTGCCTAACTTTATATAACTGTTCCATTCTGACAACCATTATTCCCATCATAATCAACACATACTCTTAGTTGTTGCGCTGTGGGTATTTAAATGACAAAATAATTCCTTGAACCCCTAAAATTGAGCATGTTAAGAAAATCTGACAACCAGCGAAACATTGACTTGTGATTTCAACATCAAGAGCACTGATAGTTCGTCACAGTGATTAATGATGGACGTGGGAATAGGTAGTGTCACTAGAAACAGGAGCTTCAAAGGAATTCTACATCTAACGTATTGGGGGTGGTGTGCGTAGAATGAAAATATACACAATCGATCATATGTTGGTTTCTATCATATGCGAGATAAGAGATTTTAAGTGCAAAATTTTAAGACCCCCCCCCCCCCACAGATTCTCAGCCTATTGGTTTGAACTTGTTTAACATGGTTATAGTTGCTGGGATTATTAACTTCATCATATATAATTTCTCTATATTTACCTGCACATTTCCATCAATGATTTATTCTTTATCAATTGAACCTTAAAACATGGAAAAACTCATTTGACACCTTGGAAATATTTAAATGCAGAATAAAAAGAGATGTTAAATATGAACCATTTTATTTCGTTCGACGCAGTAGTACCAATACTGCCAATTTTTCCACCCTGCATAATGACGTTAAGTGTAGAAATGGTTTATTTTCAGTAATCATAAGACCATGTTTTACAGTTTTAGTATGTTGAACGAATTGTTGTAAATAACTGGTACTAATTTAATCGGCTCATGAATAGGTGAATCATAAAATCGACCGTAAAGAAGAAATGAATAAATAACTAGACAAATTAGATGATATCCATTTCAGTAAGTTAAACAGATCAATAGAAAATCTCTTCGAATAAGCATTAGAACGAACATTGAATGGCGATTAACTGTTTCATACGATGGAAGATAATATACAAACATGTAGATAAATAATACAAAAATAACTATACGACTATAGTTGATGCATAGCATTAACAAATAATATCTGATTATACATCCAGCTTGTATACAAAATGAAATAGCTTACAGCATATACTTAGAAGTAATATATCAGATGTACATTTCGCACACAAATGCTTATACATAGACATATGAACACACACGCGCGCACGCACGCACGCACGCACGCACAGTCTTTACGTACATATACATATACAGCGGACATACACGCAAAGAAACGCATATATATATATTTTGCGAAAAACGACTGTTTGTGTAATGGATCTTTGGAAGTCGATGATGAAGCAGAATACAAACTGGCTCTTCTGCTTTCTTAAAGATTAGAAAATCCACTTGATCAATATACATACATCTTCATCTCACAATGTCTCACTCCACTTGACTCTCTCTCTCTGGCTCTGTCTCTTTCTACATGTATATATATATATATAT
>NC_068995.1:17222054-17222771 GCF_001194135.2 Octopus bimaculoides
TATATACACAAAATGGGACAAGAATGCAAAACATACAGACAGGTGATGGACGATACGAAGAAAACAAAGACGGGTCATTGAGATTTTTTCTTTCCTCAGTTGAATTCCAGATTATCTTTGCAATTTCGGCTGGTTAGATTCGAGATTGCTCCAATCTGGACAACCTCAAGGAAAAAAACTAAGCTAAGAGCATTAGTTTCCTTGGAAGAAAGCAGCGAATGTATGCAAAAACAAGGATGGAAAACAAAACTGAGAATGCTACACAAATATAAATGACAGGACATAACAACATATGTCTTTCGATTAAGGACGAATTAAATTAAGCTGGCGTTTGTGGAAATAAAGTCTTACGGCAGGGATATGAGATTTCACAGGCACAAGGAGGAATATAGATGTTGCGTGGACGACGGCCGAACAAAGAAAGAAAGTTCAGGCTTGGCCGAACACCGGTCGCGTGGGGGAGAGAAGAGAGAAAGGTAGAGACAGGTGGACAGAAGAATTAAGGAGGGACGAGAAAAAACGACAGGGACACAGTGAAGTGAAAAGAGGAGGGAAAGTAAGCAAGAAGAGAAGGCAGGGAAATCGGAGAGAGGTGGAACAAAAGAACGAAGAGTGGAATGAACGAATAAGCGTGAAAGGGCTGATAGAAAGAAAGAATAAAATCGTACAAGATTTAGATAAATATATACTTACATATAAGAGACCGAAGTGTACTAC
>NC_068995.1:17223099-17229161 GCF_001194135.2 Octopus bimaculoides
TATACATATATAAACACGACGGGCTTTTTTTGTTTCCGTCTAACAAGTCTACTCACAAAGCTTTGGTCGGCCCGAGGCTACAGTAGAAGACACTTGCCCAAGGTGCCACGCAGTGAGACTGAACCCAGAACCATGTGGTTAGTATGCAAGCTACTTACCACACACCCACTCCTAGAAGAAAGAACGATAGGACGAGTTAGTGATAGTTATTTTGAATGCCATCTTAAAGGGGAAGGTAATGGAAAAGCTATTGGAATACGTATTAGAAATTCGGGGTGGAAGATAAGTCCAGCGAATAAGAGAAAGTGCACATTGCAACTTAGCCTATTTATACTGTTATTTTAGGATATGATTAAATATATAGATGAACGCCAGAATTTACACCTAAAAATTTTAATAAAGGGATACTTTAAGATACAAGAGAAATATTAAAGACTTTTCATAAATGTAGTGTATATAATATCCTAGTAAAGTATTATCTGATGAATGTATAACATAAATATTTATAATATAGATTCTTAGAGTATGCAATTAAACTGGTATTAAACTCATTCATGTCAAATTCGAGTGGGTGAAGAGAGGATATAGTAAGAAGTAAGATCTAACATATATGGTACTAAATTAGAGGTATTAAATATATAAAGGAGTACATCCAGTAACAAGATTTAAGTAATTTTAGTCTTATAATCTCATAATGAATATCTTATATAACTAAATAATATAAAATAGAATGAGATTACAGTATACAGTGAATTTTACGAATTCTAATTCTACTAGATTCGACACAACATTGACTATTTTTCTAAGCTCATTCTGTCAAAGATATAACAACAGAATCAACGTAAATTTCAGAGCTCCGTTGGTGATACGAATATGTTAAAGCCATTGGTTTGTCTCGTGTATGTGAGGTCTATGTAGTCATCTGACAAAAAAAAAAACGGTTTCTTTGTAATGATGTAATGTTTTCATTAATCAATTAAACGGCCGTAATGAACTGACGCCTATACATCTTTGTTACTCATTAATATATACATATATATATATATATATATATATATATATATATATATATATATATATATATATATATATATATATATATATATATATATATATATCATTATGTATGTACACACATACACAAACATTCACACATAATTATATATTCGAATGCGTATATAAAAATTACCTAGTATATTACCAGTATACGTTCGTTCGTTCACTCGTTTTCTATTCGTTTTTGCAAACGTATTATCATTGCAACTGCGAAAATAACTGTCTTGAACAGAAAATCTACCCCCAACAATCACGGATTTAACAACTGACCTATGGTAATTGGCACAAAACGTTTTTTTTTTTTTTTAATACAGTCGTTTAAAGTACAGTCTTAGAAACCATATGAGGCGAAATAAGTATTTGGTAAATTCATAATGTTTACATATAATGTAAATGTGACAATTTTAGGTAGAGAGCTACAAGCTTAACATTCTTTTATTCTTCTATCCTCTCACTTGTTTCAGGCATATCATTGCGGCCATGCTGGAGCAGTCCCTTGAAAGATGTTTAGTCAAATAAATAGACCGCTGAACTTATTTTTTAAAGTCAAGTAATTATCATATCGGTTTTATTTGTCGAACTGCTAATTTACGGAGAGGTAAACATACCAACGCACCAGCAAGCTGTGATGGGGGATAAACACAGACACAAAGACAAATACACAGATATATATACACACATATATGTATATATAAATACATATACGATGGGCTTCTTTCAGTTTACGCCTTCCAAATCCACTCACAAAGCTATATTAGAAGAGACTTTCCCAGGGTACCATGCAGTGGGACTAAACCTCGAATCATGTGGTTGGTAAGTAAGCTCCTTACCACACAGCCATGATAATTATTTCTCAGTGTATATGTTTCTATTTTTGGATTTGACGAAAATTCTTTAAAAAACATAGCTCTAAATAAAGACTGATTCAGTTGGTCGGCGGAGAAAAATTTTAAATGATTATACATTCTGAATGTCTGTCAGACATCTATAGAGATTATTCTTGTGTGGAAAAAAAGCTAAGCTATTATAAAGCAAAATAATTATTACCAGTGCTGCATATTGCTTGGTGAACTTCTGCTTGGTATATTATCTGAAGAATTCTATTCTATATAATCCATTCTGCAATCAATTTTCATATGAAATTAAAACCTCTATAGAGGCAAGCTGTACCAGACCAATTTCTCTCTGTATGAAGAAGGCTTCAGAGTTGATCTATGTTTCATTAATGAGTCGAGCGAATTCCTTCTTGTGTGCGTTGTAACGATAAGATAAATTTGAGTCAATTATCTGACAAGTGCATCTCCTATATGCTGCCATTTTATGTCACTGTGTTCACGAATTCAAAATATTTGCGAACATAATCCATATCTAGAGAATGATAAAATTAGGAGTGTTCAATTTACCTACATCAATTCAATATGATAAAGGGAGAGGATTAAATGATTGATGTATTTGTCTGGCTAGTCAGACGTCATAGTTTCATATATCACTGCAATTTTTTTTATCGCTAGCCGAGGAGGTCACATTTCTTCAGTTCATTGCTTTCAGGAAAGACACATTGTTTATCAACTTATCTGTTCTATCTGTTCAATACCTTTAAACTGGATGGCAGCAATGACACTGAAAAATCCAGGGGGCTTAGATAGAATTTCTATTTTTAATAAATCATGCCTCATTATATATTCAGGACGCATATAGTTTGTACACTGGATATAAAGTAGTGAGCATCCAGTGAGTTGAACCAGCAATGTATGCTACTATGTCATCTAGTATATATAAATCGCAGTATATGTGTGTATAATGACTAAAGCATACATTTCTACAATTCCCAACTGATTTTCTCCAAACTTTTTACACACATATTAGTTATGTCCCAAGGATGGTCATGCACTATAACATTTTGCCCAGACTTCCCGTGTAGTTGGACGTAAATGGACAGTGTTTTTTGTATGTAGTGTTTTCCATACTTCTTTAATCTTTTTATAAAGTGAAAATATTTTGTCTATAAGTTTACTTCGACTATCCACCTCCGCAGTGACCCAGTCAGAAAACAGGATTTGGAAGCTGTCATTTTTTTTCATGTAAGTAAATGTTTATATTAATTTAAAAGATTTATCAAAAAATATCATATTTAGCTATTATTTTTAGCACGTTATTCTTATAATGTTATGTCTCCGGTAATTTTCTTTCATGTAAATAAATGTTTATGTCAATTTAAAAGTACATTATTCACATTATTTACATTTGAGGGATATTTGTCCTCATCTTGTTTGTTGTTGACACAACGTTTCGGCTGATATATCCTCCAGCTTTCATCAGATGTCTTGGGGAAATTTCGAACTTGGGTTCTCATTCCTATGGTATTTTTCGTTGTTGTTGTTGTTGATATTATTATTATTATTATTATTATTATTATTATTATTATTATTATTATTATTATTATTATTATTATTATTATTATTATTATTATTCAGCTCACTGCATGGAATCGAACTCGTAGTTTCCTCGCTCACTGGAAAGTCTTCTGCAGCGCTGGCAGGTTAAGGAAACTGGGGCCCATGGGTCCTGTAGACTGTCGTAAAAGCTGCCGATACGAGAGCTGCAACTACTCCAGAGCAGCGTGAAGCCTATCGAGTGCGTGCTGCTGATGCAAAGGTCGCAAAAATCCCACAAAATAGTGCTATCCGTCGGGCACGCAACGCTGCATCCACTCCTGCCTCAATGGCCGAAGAAACCCCAGAAAAGAGTGCTATCGGGCACACAATCGGATATCCACTTCTACCACGAGGTTGGCAGATGACGATAGCCATCATGTCATGAGACTTCAGTCTAATGCTCACCGGAAGTCTCTTACCGATAGCTGTTGGAAGCTATCGAGTAGTCGATGAGCATCAAAGGCGCTCAACTATGATCCTGCCGAGAATTACGCCACTCATCGAGAGACAGTTATAGGGAATATGTCTGTAATATATCCCTTTTGCGGGGCCCTCAAGTGTGTTGGAGAATCCAGTGGCGTATGCTGCTCAAATGGAAAGGTTCGCTCGTCTGACCTGCAAAACACTCCTCAGCCTTTACTCTCTTTACTCCTTGGTCAACACCTTGATTCGCAGCAATTTATACAGAAAATTCACGCTTATAACTCTGCCTACCTGATGACAAGTTCCGGGCACAAACCCATTCCTGAAGACTCCTATATGCCAACATTCAGAAATCAGGGCCAGACCTATCGTCGAATCGGTTCTATTCTTCTTGTCAACAACGCTGATATACCACTGAGGAAAAGGCACGCTGAGATCACCTGGCACCTGGAACAAGGCGAAAAGTACCACCAAAGCAGCGTAAACCGTCCAAAGGACGGGGGCGTTTGCTAGTTATATATAATTCACTTTCGCATTCAAAATCTCGTGATATAGGCCAGTATCAGGATCGAAAAGAAAGGCCAGAACGTTAATAGGAACAATGGAAATTCATTTGATAGAATCAAAGTGTTGAGTAACTGCAATGGTACCGATATATTTATAGGTATTTAAGTAATTAGAGCGTAATAATTTAGTCCCTAAAATCGGAGGATAAGAAAAAGAAATATAATTATGTAAGGAAATAGAAAAAGAAACAAGAAGAAAAAAGGCAGCAGTAGAGAATTGAGAAAGGTCTAGAAATAGATTAGTCGTTAGTTACATAGTAATAGTATATAGTGAAGATTTCCACAAGTATACAACCAGTATTTTTACAATAGAAATGCTAGCTTTGTTGTCGAAATTTCCTTTCGTGATGAGGATGAGAGCATCCAAATGATAAATAGCACATGAAACGAAAAAAAGTTTAAGTAATTCTGAAGGTCAATATCATTTGAAGCATTATATCTTTGCCTTAAACCCGATGCGCTCGTGTTTCCGATCAGAAATTTTTTTAGAGTGGCCCAAATGCAGTAGTTATGAATGAAGAATGGACTGTCCTCATGTCTTTCGATCATTTTCCACAACACCGATTGTCCTCTGTGTGAAGAAGGTATTTATGGTAGTTTTACCTGTGGTTAAAGCGATTTTCTACGAATGATAAAAGCGATTTTTGTTCACCTGTAATGGTAAGCTCACATTGAGTGAGCTTACCATTACAAGACGTGCATGATTTTCTTCGGTCTAAGAAGTGCATGTTTTTCCACTGTCCATCTAAGAAGAGCATGATTTGCCACGGTCAACAACAATACAAATGAAATATAAAAGAGACAAAAGCTTAAGTGAGAACCGAAACCGAATCGAAGATTCAGTGCACCAAAAGCTTAAACTGCGTAATTTAAAAGCAAGTTTTAACAACAACAGTGGCAACAATAGAAATAAATAAATACATGAATGAACAATATTAATACTATTAATATTATTAACATAATTATGAGAAGACGCTGATGGTAGAGGAGGCAGAACGAACAAAAAGTGCAAGAAAAATAAGATGAAGAAATAAAAGAATACAGGAAGAAATGAGAAAATACGGTAACTACAGCAATATTCTAAGAAACAATGCGGTGGAGTATGTCATGGCCTCGTCGTCGGATTTCTTCTGTTAATCACGTGAGCATCCAGTGAAAAGCTGGTTTATATTACCGTAATGAGGCACTTGAGTGTCAGCCACAACTTTTAATAAAGACTTCCTTGGCCAACAATGTGACCAAGGAAATACAGAAGAAATAATACAAACAGAGAAAACAACATTATGCATAATAAAGTTGGGTAAACACATAAATATTGATTTACTCAAGCAGTGTAGTGGGAAGGTGGAGAAGAATGGAGAAGATGCGTGCTTATGTATGGTTTGCTGTATGTATGTGCTTTCCGAACATGTGTAAGTACATATACGAATACTACATTCACTCACACAAATACACAATTGTGCACACAGTCATAACTGTGTGTATATTTGTTCTCTGTGTGTTTGAATATTTATTACAACATATGTACATGCTTGCATACTTATATGTATAAGTATAGTATTCATATATATATATATATATA
>NC_068995.1:17229429-17231589 GCF_001194135.2 Octopus bimaculoides
TATATATGTTCAGAAATTAAAGAAGAAAAATGCACACACTTTACATAGTTTTAATATAATTTTTAATATCTCGTATATTGTGTTTGTCGACCGGTTTCGCTTTCGCTAATTATGACCATTAACATTTATTTAAATACGTATTTTATTTAGAAAAAATGGTTTGTTCATGTTGTGTGTGGAATTGATGAATGAATGATATAGCAAGTAGAAAAGTCTATGGAGAGGTAACTGGTTATCGTTATTATTGTGGGCAGGGGAAAGAATTTTTTATCTTTCGGTGAGATGGGTATACATACATACATACATACATGCATACATACATACATATATATGTATATATATATATATATATATATATATATATATATATATATATATATATATATATATATATACACACACACAAATTCAAAAACTAGAGTAGTGAGGGAAATATGTACAGTAATGGGTATGTAATCGTGAATTAAAATATGTATAGAGATCAAAGTTGATTGTGCGTGCAAGTTTAGGCGTGTTCTGTATTTTTCTATGAATAAATTTTCTTTAGTTAAACGTTCTTGTAAAGAAATTATATCCTTGCACGGGTAGAAGGGGAAAACTGAAATTTAGTTTGATGTTAGCTGCACATCTCTCAATATGTTCCCTTAAAGGAATCTGTCTGTATTGCGGGAACCGGATCTGCTCTTTATGTAGAGTGGATCTCTGTATCAATGTCATATTCGTCTGTCCTATATAGTGATGTCTACGACACGAGCATAAATTAGATTCTGAGAGGCACAAGTGAAGTTCGTTTTAATTGTGAACATCTCTCCCTGTTTAAAAAGGAAATCTGAGCCTTCAAATATGTTGGGGCATGTTCCACAGTTTGGGCGTCCACATTTTTAACCGTTTATTTCGTGGTTGTTGTGTAAAGCTTCGCATTTGTTAAAAGTCTCTCTAACGATTTGTGTTGCATTTGATAAACGTATGTGCTTTCAGGATGTTGTTCATTTTTGGATTTCTAGTTAGTAAAGAAAGATTTTGCACAATAGTGTTGTATGTCCCATTGTTTTTAGGGCTGTGTGTTGATATATACAGAAGTGTTTTGAGATGAGGTGTGGTGTTATGTTTTGTCTAATTTATGTCTAATTTCTCGGCAGCTTAATTCACTCGTCTATAAATGAGGGTGGATATTGTGTTTCAGCAAGATGAAGGTCCCGAGTAGTTCTACCAGACACTTTTGTGCAAATCCTATTTGCAACATTAAAGATGCTATCTATTTTGATGGTTTCGGGTGGCATGAGCTACAAAGGAGATATTGCTTCGAGTCCGTTGGTTTATGATAGGTGTCAGTTATAATTTGGTTGTTGAATTTTTTTTATCATAGTATATAAAAATGGGAGCTGTTCTTTGCTATATTCCATTGTGAATTGAATGTTACTGTTTATATCATTTAGTGTTGATTTGAATTCCAAAAATTCATCAACGGTCTCCTTCCAAATAATAAAACAGTCATCCAGGTATCTTTTCCAGTTTTCTCTTATGTAATGGTGAAATGGATAACCATATTTTTGCAGTAACACTTCATATAAGGTGAATTCAAAATAACCCATTATCAACTTCCCAAGAACGTGGGCTGCTTTCGTTCCCATCGCAATTCCGCATTTTTGACGATAGTATGTGTCACCAAATAGGAAATAATTGTTCTGAAGCGTAAAATTTAAAGATTCAATAATAAAGACCTGTTTTATGTGTTCTGGAAGTACTTCGGGATATTTTTCTAACCAGAATTTGATTACTTTTATGCCATAGTCATGTGGGATGTTGTTGTATAGATAGGTAACATCGAAGGAAACCAATAATGCCTCTTCATTAATTGATTTTGGTAGGTGCTCCAGGATGTCTAAATCGTCTCTAATGGAACTTTTGATATATTTCGTCAAGGGTTTCAGCAGGATGACCAGAAAATTGCTTAGGCGGTGGGCTTCACAGGCTTTGCCAGCTATAATGGGCCTTAACTTTAAGTCTTCTAGCGCTTGGATATTTATGTATTTGCCTGGTGATTGTTTGCAGGCTTCATTAACTATCTTGCTCTTTTGTATTTTAGGTAGGCCGTAAAAAAGACTAGGTTTACATTTGAAGTTTGTGATGTAGTCTGATTTTATTTCTGTCAGGCCATTT
>NC_068995.1:17231678-17237877 GCF_001194135.2 Octopus bimaculoides
TTTCTGTCAGGCCATTATCTTGCTCTTTTGTATTTTAGGTAGGCCGTAAAAAAGACTAGGTTTACATTTGAAGTTTGTGATGTAGTCTGATTTTATTTCTGTCAGGCCATTATCTTGCTCTTTTGTATTTTAGGTAGGCCGTAAAAAAGACTAGGTTTACATTTGAAGTTTGTGATGTAGTCTGATTTTATTTCTGTCAGGCCATTTCCATGTAGAAGTATTAAAGACGCAAAATTTTTCATTGATTTTTGTTATTTATAGTTTACAACTTTTTCGTAGAAGACATCGCTTTCCAGCATGGATAATACTAGGTTTTTTGTAGTATTCTGTGTCCATCAGAATTACAGCACTTCCTTTGTCTGCTTTTCTAATCGTCAGGTCTTTGTTGTTTTGTAGTTCAATTAGATTTTTCCATTCTAGATTGTTGGGCTTTGAATTAATTTTTTTGTTTACGGAAAGTATATGGGCAAATTTGAATATGGTCGCAGAAATCATCTAGTATTTTATTCCTATCTTTAGGTGGAAGGTAATTACTTCGGTTTTTAACTAGTGACTCATCTTCGTTGTGGTTATTTAGTGCCTCTTTGAGTCGTAGTTTTCTGCGGAATTCCAAAATATTGTTTTTAATTTCATTATGGTTAGCTCTTCGTGGGGTTGGATTAAACTTTAATATTTTAGCTAGTATACGGACATGTGTTGCAGAGTTTTCTTTGATAAATTTATTACTTTGGGTTTCTCCTCTAAGTTTTGTTCCAACGTGTCCCTGTTTTTCTCCATTCGGTCTAAACAATATTTGCTGTTATTTGGGTGGTAGAAGTTATCAGTATTATTATTGTTATTAATTATTATATTGGGATTCCTGTGCAATCCTAAAAAGGCCTATCCACGACATCCTCCACCTTATGTGATACATCATAGAGAGGGCGAAACGAAAACTGGCTTGGTGGGGCCCTGATCCATTTGTACCACTCCAAGACATTCGATAGGGTCGAACATCGCTATCTTGAAACCGTCCTGAAAGCGGGCGGTTTGGGATCCGTTTTCAGAGGCTGGATCGCTGCAATGCACATTAGTACGTGGTCAAACTTAAGGTCACCTATCGAAACCGTTTCCCATTGCATGCTTGGTCCGTCAGGGCTGCCCGTTGTCGCCTGACCTGTCCGTGCCGGCTTTCGAGTCATTGCTGCAGAAGATGGAACAGTTAAGAGGCATCCCGTTTGAATTGGGATACGGAAGGGCAGTGTCGGATTACACAGACGACGCCACAGTCATTGTGTCTGACGCTAACCATGTGGGGTCAGTCGGCAGAATTCTAATAAAATACAAATCGGTTGTAGGCACCAAAATTTACATCGACAAGTCATTGAGTTTGCGGCTGGGTCCCTGGAGAGGCACATCAATACCGTCCGAAGGCGTCATGGGATGTTGAACTGATAGACCGGATAAATAAGGGTTCACATTTTGACACAAGACCAGCAATTTCGGAGTAGGGTGTAAGTCGATTTCATCGACTGGTACTTGTTTTATCGATCTCGAAAAATGAAAGGTAAACTCGAATTTGAACTCAGAACGTAGAGACGGACGAAATGCTGCTAAGAATTTTGCCCGGTGTGCTAACTTTTGTTATAATAATAATAATAATAATAATAATAATAATAATAATAATAATAATAATAATAATAATAATAATAGTAATGATAATAATAATAATAATAATAATAGTAATAATAATGATAATAATAATAATAATAATAATAATAATAATAATAATAATAATAATAATAATAATAATAATAATAATAATAATAATAATAATAATAATAATAATAATAATAATAATAATAATAATAATAATAATAATAATAATAATAAGAAGAAGAAGAAGAAGAAGAAGAAGAAGAAGAAGAAGAAGAAGAAGAAGAAGAAGAAGAAGAAGAAGGAGAAGAAGAAGAAGGAGAAGAAGAAGAAGAAGAAGAAGGAGAAGAAGAAGAAATACGAAAATAAAAATAGTTTTAAAATTTTACCTTTTATTCTTCCGTCAGGTTTGATCATTTGAACAGCAATAACTGAGTATCACACAAATTGTGGAAGGGCATTTACAGCGTAAGTTAAATGATGTGCACCACCATTATAGTTGAAAATGTAAAATTCCTACAAAATCTCAACCTCGCATAAAAACATATACGAAAAATTCTTGCTTAGAGATATGGCCACGATATGTTTAGCCGTTGAAACTTTGTTTCACACATTAGTATCGTTCTTCATTTTTTTTTTCTACCTCTGACAATTGAAGTATTTCATATATGAAGTTTCTTTGCAAAACTGATTTTACTGCTATAATCCTTTTGTTATCTTAGATTACATTAAAGGGTTGTAGAGTGTTTACTGTTGAATACATTTTGTTACGAATTTATATGTAACACAAATGCGTAAAGTATTTGTTAAACAGAAACATATGTTGCATTTATAGGTTAACATGCACTTCTGATGACACTAAATTCACTTCATGATAGCAGTATTCGCCTTAATGAAAGAGATTACTGTATCTCTTAGATCACTTAGAAAAGCAACAAAATCCCACCCTAAATTGCAGTCTTCCGTGTTTCGTAAAGAAGTATGGAATAGACAAAGCAGGTCTATGTACAATGCGACTGAATAAAATGTGGAATGGCTGATTTCTTTTTTCTCATCGGTCTGCTTACTAACAAAGCTGGATCAACGATATCGTTTCCTATTTATTCAACAGGTTTATAAAAGTGGAAGCTGTGTGTCTCTATGGCATGTTTGTTTGAAGTAAAAGTACTTGAATCGCCTGTTAATATGTTCGATATAATTGGCACCAATAAAATATCTCACATTATGTCAATCATGATGTGAAGTATGATTGTATATATCCCATGTTGAGCGATACTTTTTTTTTACAGTGGATATATGCACACTTTGAAAGGAATTTCTTTGTAAACTAATCGAAACAAGGATAGGCTGGTGGTTATTTAAATTTTTTTCTCTTCGTATTTTCTCTCCAAATAACATACATCTGTCTTCACAAAATTTATTAGTCATAACGTTTAAAGTATTTAAATATTAGTTGAAGAAATTATATTAACATTCAATTTTTATGAAGGTAAAAATAG
This sequence comes from Octopus bimaculoides, assembly GCF_001194135.2. Taxonomy (NCBI): domain Eukaryota; kingdom Metazoa; phylum Mollusca; class Cephalopoda; order Octopoda; family Octopodidae; genus Octopus; species Octopus bimaculoides. The sequence goes on from NC_068995.1 coordinate 17,234,813, forward strand.
ATGAATAACGTCGGATTTTGAAAGTGCCTTTCCTGTGATTTTAGATTTTATTTTCATATTTCTAATATTTATTTAAAATTTTCTAATTCTGTGTGCATATGTGCTGTGTGGATACGTAGTTTCTGTAAATAATTGTTTTTCTTTGTTCTTTTTCTTCCTTTTCATTCAATTGTCTGCGATTATGCGCATGCTGGAAGTAATTAATTTATGCATGTGGCAAACAAAGCATTGGCGAAATGAATCCATTTTCTAACAAGTGATTCCTCTTGAGTAGCTTCTGTATTAAGAAGATGAAGAAGAAAAAAATAACCTCTTTTAATGTAGAGCAATGAAAGTTTTTCAAAGATAACGCATTAATATGACCAAAGTTAATAAAAACAAGTATTTAAATAATTATTCTGTTTCTTTTTTAATATTTTATTATACTTAACGATTTTTATTTGCTGTCAAACTTAAAATAAATAATGTACTTTCTTTTAAAATTGTAAATTGAACAATAAAAGCTGTGTTTACTTTTCTCAAGAAAAAGGAAAAAAGTCCATTAATTATGTGAAATTATTTACTTCAATTTCTATTCATAAAATTATTTTTTTTTAATGAGAAACAAACATTGCCGGAGGAGGTATTGTTTTACTTTCTTTATTTCCATAGAACTGTTTCAATACCAGGATGGTTTTTATACCTTGAAAAGCATAGCAACTATTTAGTAACATCACTTGAGTTATCAACTTAGGTCATTAAGTTTATGAAAATTGGAAAAAAAATAATGTTTGATGAGTTGATATGTCTTAAAGTAAGGTATTTGTTATCGTAGTACACTTTAAAATCTTGTACATTCTTATATTATTATTTGTCATCGTCATTTTTATTTTCAACTTGTTATTATCACCAACGGAATTAGACATTCTTAGGTACTTAATTAGTAGAAGTAGTAGTATAAGCTTAATAAGTATCATAATCAAAAGATTCTGATACCTATTGCCCTATGGTATATAGTTATTATCTTTTTGAATTCCCAGTTCAAATCTCACCAGAGTTAACGCGCTTTCTTAATTTCTGGATTTGTAACATAAATAACAATCCATATCTGGGAATGTTATATAGTTGTTTCTTTCCATGCGCTGTCATCAATGACATCGTGAAAATGTTACAAAACTAAAAAGTGGTTGAATGCCGTAAAACAACATTTCTCAATCTTCTAACTGTTCTATAGCCAAATCATGCTCGTGTCAGTTTCGCTTATTCCTTGGTTGACGGTCAAGCGAATATTCATTTATGTGTTAGTTCGGAAGTAAAATTACTTTCAAATCATATTTCGGATAAAATTAAAAATATATATTTGACAGTGTAGTTGTATATTACGGTTAAATAAGTGTAAAGCAGTGGTAGTTTGTACTTAGCTTTCGTTAATTAGTATAGATAGCTTAGTATTTGCGAGCAAATATATACAACTTCGACCCGAAATAGACACCATTTTATTATTATTTTTTTTCTGTTAGACCCCCCCCCCCCCGTAGTCATTCGATGTTTAAAAACTAGTTTTATAGATAGTTGTTCAGAACCACTGGTCCGATGGGTGGTCTGTATTATATATTTCGGTTTGTTATCTTTTGGCGATATGCCTTTTTATGACCACCATTCAGAGGCTGAAAGAAGTAAAATGGTGAATAACTAATATGGAATAATCCATGGAGTAAGGAAAAATATCGAAAGTACTCCACAATGTTTATTTCATTATTACTGCATTCAGCAAATATATATTATTATAACAAGTATATTTAACAAAAAATGTATAATATATTGCAAGTCAGTGGGGTTTCTTAATAATTACTAGTTAGAGATATTTAAAATTTGGAATATCATAAAACACAGATATTGAATACGAATATGTTTCGCTTTTTCCACTTTATTGACTTGTTCATCATCTAAGTTTCTTCATTGCTATGAATAGCCCGTTGAATGGTTTACATTATATTATTCTTGTAGCGTAAATGTTTGCCGTTTTCATTTTTCAGAAATCGTAATACGTCATTAGGTTTCGATAAAGTACAAGGAACGTGGATACAAACCATTTAATTAAACAATAATATACAGATATTAGTATGCTTTACCATTGGAAGTTGTTATAGTAAAACAACATAGGATATGAAACCTATTTGAATATATGGAATATAGTTTTATATGTAATACAGTATAAGTCATAGTTATATTTTCTCGATGGCTCAAAAGGTATAATGCCCATTCCAAAGAGAAACGCCAAAGCTTCTATTCCTGGCTAAGAACACATCGCTCTCTCATTTTTCTGAGAGTATACCATGTGCTGCTTCATAATAAGTAGTGAACTGATGAATATTTTCTATTATTTGATATAGCCATAGTGGACACTGCTAGCATTCAATTATTTGATATGATGTATTTAAGAATATATTCTTCTGCTAAGCAGTGTTGTATTATTTCATAAGTGATGTTGATAATATACTATTCGACATAAGTAACTACAAGAATATAATTTCACTGTGCGCATACAGAAGCATATATTCTTAAAACAACAAACACACACACACATGCATGTATGGATACAGATATTTACATTGGAAAACAGTAAGACTGTGAAAGTATTTCTTGGTTTAAAAACGTACTTTTGTATCAATACTCGTTTGAAAGAAGATATGGAAATAAAAAAAGGAAAATGAATATATGACTAGATTAATGTTCGGCTTTATTTTTTTAAATATCTGATACTCGACACCACGAAATCCATTACAATCAATCACAAAAACTTAATCAGGAAACATTAAAATTATAATGATATCTAATTATGCATTGGAATATTAATCAGAACACATACCAGAGAATTGACATTTTGTGTTGTCTAAAAGGCAAATTTTAGCACGCCAACGTATTTCGATAGCATTCTCGTCAGAAGCACTTTTGCTGATTTCGATATCAGTACCATAATATAATATAATATAATATAATATGATAATAATAATAATATAGTAATGATATAATATATGTATGTATGTATGTATGTATGTATGTATGTATGTATGTATGTATGTATA
>NC_068995.1:17237887-17241499 GCF_001194135.2 Octopus bimaculoides
ATATAAGAAATGAAAGACAGAAGATAGAATATACGAGAATTTATTATTATCACGATAGCTGTTTCGACACATCTAGCATCGATCCCTCTAGGGTGGGACACTCAACAACTGGTTCAGGAGCATCCGGTGGTCCAGATGTATCTCGTCAGGTGATAAATAAATACAACTCGTTAAAATGACGGATCCGCAATGTAACTTTCCGTTTCGTAGAGAGAAAAGCAGCCAGACGGAGGAAAAATTTCATTTATATAGAAGATCAAAAATAAAATCACAGATGGCAAAAAGAGGAACGAACACACAATCCAGCGAGAAAAGTATTAAAATTAACCGTTAACAGATTTCGATGTATAAACGCCATCGGGCAAGCTGCATGGCGCGAGTACACTCGCTCATACAAGCATCCGCAAAAATGTGAGCATACGCACACGTGAGGTTTGGTGCACTCATGATCACAAAGTGAGTTAGTTATTTACTTAGTGTTTAGAAGAATGGAGAGGTTAAATGTAAACTTAAGTCACCCATGCCTTAAATCATATATATATATATATATATATATATATATGTGTGTGTGTGTGTGTGTGTGTGTGTGTGTGTGTGTATGTGTGTATATACACATATATGTGTGTGTGTGTGTGTGTATTAAATCATTCTATAATATATATTGCTAAAATGCAGGAAAATATTTTAATGAAGAGTTATAACAGGGTTAAAAAAGTTAAATACAGTTACAGTTTAAGGATAAATAACAGTATTAAATTCCTGGAGTTTCTGTTCTGTTGGAGCTTAAAGAAATCAATAAATAATGGCCTTAATTCCCGAAATATTGGAGGTAGGATATATTTAAGCGCTTCAAATATCAAGACATTTGCGTCGCATTAACTCCCTAATTGAATAAGGAGTTTATAATAACCGTTAATTTGAGAAAATTGTTAAAGTTGTTATCTACAAATATTTTACTTTTCTGCCTGGAAACAAGAAAATTTCAAACAAAAAGGAATGTAGACGTTGATATACCGGAGATATAACGCTGAAAATAAATGACTATGCAATCATATAAACAGCATCAATAACGTGGCATTCCGTCGGTTACGACGATGAGGAGGGTTCCAGTTGATCCGGAACAGCCTGCTCGTGAAATTAGCATTCAAGTGCCTGAGCACTCCACAGACACGTGTACCCTTAACGTAGTTCTCGGGGAGATTCAGTGTGACAAGGCTGGCCCTTTGAAATACAGGTACAACAGAAACAGGAAGAGTGAGAAAAAGTTGTGGTGAATGAGTACAGCAGGTTTCGCCACCACCCACTGCCAGAGCCTTGTGGGGCTTTAAGTGTTTTCGCGCAATAAACATTCACAACGACCGGTCTGGGAATCGAAACCGCGACCCTACGACCGCAAATTCGCTACCCTAACCACTAGGCTACTGGGCCTCCACGACCAGTATCAATAAAGTAACAGAAATATATTGAAAAATGAATTTGTAAGTATGAAATAATATGGTTTATGTTTATAAGATGAATAGTTATCATTAAAGAGTAAATCCAAAAAATTTGAGGGAGTATATCAGTCGATGAAATTGATTCCGGTTCTTAAATGGTACTCATTTTTATTGACCTGAAAGGATGAAATCTAAAATCGTCACAGAATGTAAAGCGCCTGAGTAAATGCTTCAATTGTTTGCGGTACTTTAGGTATTCTATAAGGTCGTTGTTACGGCTCATAACAATAATATAACTACTCCTGCAAACAAAAGTAATTTTATTTGCCAAATCATATTCCGATATTTGCAAAAAGTTATATCTAAGCATTCAAATCAGACGTTGATAAATTTCTTTAAAAAAACACCTGAATGTGATAATTTAAATGTAAACATCCCAATCTAGATATCAAAATACAGGCCAGTGAGATGCAATATGTAGTAGATAAAATGTGATTTTTTAAAATGCAACTGTGATACATGATAGAACACACATAAGCATGATCACTATACAACGCTTATCTAAATACTCGACTGCGCACTGGCAACACAATAAGCTTAAAGTAAAAAGGAATGTTTGGGAAAAATATACAATTATTAGATTTCCTTTTGCGTGCGTAGTGTATGTAAAAGATATCTAAACAAGCTATCGGTAGACAATTCGCATTTCGTATCCGGATGTTATTCCATTAACAGATTTCAAATGTAAAGTTATGTAAAATATGCACATATTTTTAATGCTACGTGTTGTATCAAAATATTACTATTTATAAAACTACACATAGCATAAAACTCACATGTAAATATATGAGTATATGTTTATATCTTTTCATTACTCGATTTTATTCATTCATTCTTAGATGAATTTTCACTTCACCGTTGGAGTTAGTCTCATGTATTTGCTTCTTATCTCTACCCAGAAAATTACACACTAGTAACTCGGAGTATGGAGAAAATGAAGCTCTTTGTGAGCGTTCGTGTGTGTTTGTGTGTGTCTGTTTGTTTATTTGTTTGTTTGTTTGTTTGTTTGTGTGTGTGTGTGTGTGTGTGTGTGTGTGTGTGTGTGTGTGTGTGTGTGTGTGTGTGTGTGTGTGTGTGTGTGTGTGTGTGTGTGTGTGTGTGTGTGTGTGTGTGTGTGTGTGTGTGTGTGTGTGTGTGTGTGTGTGTGTATGTAAGTCTGTTTATATATATATATGTCTATGAATTTAGAGATATAGTTGTTTGTTCGGTCTGAGTGTGTACGAATTACGTAGAAACAGATAAAGAAAACAAATAGATGCAAGACAATAACGTAACAAAATAATATTAACAACAACGGCAATAACAACAACAGCAGTATCAGTAGCAGAAAGTCTGAAATTTGTTTTATTAACTTTTGAAGCCATGCGTTCACATGGAGAGTATTTCGTAAAAAAAAGTTATCTGACAGTCACCATTTGGCATCAATCTGCATCACACCTCTTCATTTCCATTTATAATCTTCTTCGTTATTTCCATTTTCAATAAATCCAGTATTTTTTTTCCTCTCTCTCAATCTACCTCTTTCTTTATAACCTCTCTCCTTCCAATGTCTGCTGTTTTGTATCTAATGATGCGGCATTGGTGTACAGTGTTATGGCCAAGGGAAGTAACACTGCAGTGGCTCTAACAACAATGGCTTGGCAACAAACCAAATTCTTGTCTGATGGAAATTAATGTTGTAGTTTTGATATAACGCCATTCTAAGAAATAATCTCGACTGTATATTGAACGAATTTTATTGTTTAGGTTCCATTGTTGAGATCTCTGCCGAACCAAGGAACATTATCACGATCAAAGAATTCTGTCTTATCTCACAGATTTACTCGCGAAATTCAATTATACGTTTTGTAGTACGATACCTTTCACTCTACACAATTGGAGGCACGCATACTTCTAGGACGCATATTCACTAATATATATATATATATATATATATATATATATATATATTACGTACACACACACTCACAGACACACACATACACACACACGCACATGCACATACACACACACGCACATATGTATGTATGTATACACATGTACTCACACTCAAATATGTATGTATTCACATGTATATATACATATATATATATGTATGTATGTATATATGTATATA
>NC_068995.1:17241895-17249490 GCF_001194135.2 Octopus bimaculoides
TATATATATATATATATATATATATATATATATATATATATATATGCGTGTATGTATGTGTGATATAATTGGATGAAAATTCATACATACATATATGGATTCGTCTTGTGTTGTAGACTTCTAACAATACATATTCCCCGACATAACAGATCTTCAAAGTGAATGATTACCTTCTGTCCAAACAATAGAAAATATCTAACAAACGGATATTCAAAGATTTCTCCATATTAAAGATTTTTTTTTTTTTTTTGTAATTTCTGACTTCCTTAGAGAATGCATGTTGCTGAACTAACAGTGGATTCCGTCTGACACGTAAAACCTCATTGATAGCGCCAAATTTGAGCAGTCATATAACTGGCAAATACGCAGATAGTTAATTGCTTGAGAAAACCTAGGAGCTACAAGCATTTATATTTTGAGACAATAATACGCCCCTGTTGATATATCTTAGCTTTCTATATAAAACGTCTACGTCAAAACATTTACTATCTTTACTTCCGTGTAATAAGGCCTCTTAATGGATAAACACATATCGCTGGTTAACAACAAGTAGACCAAGAAAACAGACATTTAGCATTTAACTCTGTTTCTTTCTGATAACTAAGTAAAAAAAAAAAAATATTAAGCATCCATGCAAACTCCTAAATTCCAAAAAGTATATAAGCAAAGAAAAATAAAGAGAAATTTGTTATAACATTTATCATTAACCTTGATAGTTGTGCGTAATAGTATACATAAAATGGGTAATAAAAGAAAGTGTTTTTATTTCTTACGAAAGAAAATACTTTTGGTTTTCTTTGTCTTTTGCACTTACCATCTTCTCTATGAAACAGAAACAGTAATAGGTAATGGTACCTAAACGTAGTTATACTAAGTTGACACCACTGGATGTTTACAAAATATTAAAATTAACATCTTGTGATCTTTTGGTACTCGTCCGAGAATGAAAATCAATGAAGAAAACAAATTTAAGGCTGATATCTCAAAATAGTTCCTTATTCTAAGTCCCAATTTATGATGTGAATGAAAATAACTTAGACATTTTACTTATTTTAAGGCACAATTAATGAATTTCATTTCAAAAGAATTTAACAAAATACATTTTTATTTTTCCCAAGCTCTACATATTTACAAATTAGCCACTATTTGTCTCGATTACAAAACTATTGCATTTAAAAAGTAAAAAAGAATTAAAAATTAAAAAATGAAAAATCCAACTAAATATGTAAAATTGTATATGAGAGTGAGACAAAAGTTTCAAATCTTTGTATCGTTGTAGCATTGCGCTGTATCGGGGTTCGAAAAAAAATAAACAACTATGGAAAAAGTAAGTTCACAACCTACGAGGTAAAATAATTATGTAAAATGAGGTTGAAAAACACTACTACAGATAGCAGCATTGCAAAATTGTGAAATATTACCCAGTTGATTTCAACGCATTCTTTTTGTAAAGTTTAGTATTCAGTAACACAGAGAAGCCGTTTTACTTAAACGTATACATCTAAAGGGTAGTAGAATAATTGCTCATTTTGTCAGTAATATGTTTGCACTCTTGAGAGTGCTACGTATCTTTTATCTGAAAATAACGTCTCTTAGATCGAGGATAACGTCGGAAAACAGTAAGCAAGCGTGAAACCCAAGTCTTCATTTGAACATCTTCGCATTCAAGAAAAATATGTCTATAGAAGCTCCTTATTCCGATTAACCTGGATACTGTTAAATATGAACTCAAAAGTCTTATTGTTAGGGTAATAGAAATTATTATCTGCTTATAATTGTCAATTAGTCTTAGGTATTAAAATAGGGAAAGAAAAAGAAAAAAATAGCTTCAATTCATAATTGAAAATGGTCATATCAAACAGAAACAGTAATAGGTAATGGTACCTAAACGTAGTTATACTAAGTTGACACCACTGGATGTTTACAAAATATTAAAATTAACATCTTGTGATCTTTTGGTACTCGTCCGAGAATGAAAATCAATGAAGAAAACAAATTTAAGGCTGATATCTCAAAATAGTTCCTTATTCTAAGTCCCAATTTATGATGTGAATGAAAATAACTTAGAAATTTTACTTATTTTAAGGCACAATTAATGAATTTCATTTCAAAAGAATTTAACAAAATAAACTCGTTGAAGTTCTCAAACTTTCCAAAACATTTGCATGTTCCTAAACAAGCAAACATTAAACGAATAAATAAATAAATAAATATTCAACTAACTTCAATCATTATTTTCATATCGATTTATTGATTCTGCCAGAACAAATTTATGAACATATGAATGAATTTTTGAAATGTAGTTATAGCACGTACCGTAAAAAGCTTCTTTCATTTTTATTAAAAAAAGTATTTCCCATGTTTTGATAGCATAATATTCTTTCAATTCCATATTTACATGACTCTTTCCTCTTTCGTTTTTTTTCTTCTTTTCTTTACCTTTTGCATTTCCTGCTCTCATTTTATGTCAAGCTGTCATCATCTATTCTTTACTGTGGCAATAACGAAATAATACATTAAGTAATGTTTGTAAGCGATTGCATTTTCGCTACGTGTCAGGACTATGGTGGTGCAGAAATGAAATATTAAAACTGACACACTTACTCTAAAATTCGTAAAAATCATAACGTGATATATATTGATAATGCATATGATATATTTGTAAGGAAATAAATTTCCAGGGGAGATATAAGGTATTTCTCTGTGGCACTGCAATCATGATAAACATGAAATGCTATAAATGTTAGACATGCATGTAGACAAGGATATCTAAGGTTAAAAAAATAAAATAATAATGCAACACACACGCATTCTTTTTATATTCTGCAATATATGCTTAGATTCAACCATATAGTAAGAAGGTTTCAACGCATGACTAGAGTATGTGCAATAATATACAACTACAAATAATATCTATCGGTATCTACATGTATGTACGTATATATATATGTCTCTCTCTCTCTCTCTCTCTCTCTCTCTCTCTCTCTCTCTATATATATATATATATATATATATATATATATATATATATATACATATAGATAGATATGGATATAGATATATATACTATATCTTGTTTTAAACTCCATATCGATTCCAAATACCATGAAATCCTCAGTGACAATTAGTAATCCAGATCTACCACCAACTCCTCTAGCATCAAGAAAAGAAAATAATGAACACAAGAAAGAATCAGGAAACATACAAGCTGACCAAACTAGAAAAGAAAGCCATGAACTAAATACGCAACTCCATCGATGACAGTAACACATTGTTCTTGGTTCCGAAACGGGGTCAGAAACAGAAATAAGATTCCAATAAAAATACAGTGAAAGTAATATAGGACCTGTAATTGATCAGGCTGACGAAAATTAAAGGGGAATAAAAGAGAGTTTCACTCACGATGCTAGGGACCTCAGCATGCATCCCGGTCTCGAACAATCTACTTGTCTTGAGAAACTCAACTGAGAGAAAGCTCGTGAAAGATACCATTTCCTATAGAAAGGCGTTCAAGACATGTGACTCTCTTGTCCTCTTTCCTTCTTTACAACGAATATAGCAGCTTTAAGAATGACGTCCATAAATGCACGTGATCTGGTATCATCGGAGAAGCAGGAGTGCCTACTCAATAACTCGGGGTCTCTACATGCATTTGTGACAGCTAAATTATAATTTCCTGTACACGTTCTGTGGCATCATATTGATTCTTTTGAGATCTATACGTCTCTGAGCTGACATGGAATGTGAAGTTGAGAAGCATTATTGTTGTTCCAGGAATTCTCCTTTTTAATAATTCTAGTGTCACTGGAATGCTGATTTCCCTCCTTACAACAGCATGTGACTCATCTTGACCAAGAGCAGTTTGGGCGTCCTGAATCTCTCCATTCGGTTAACTGAGGCCGAGGGAGCTAAGTTTCTATAAGAAGCCTTCGGATTTTAATGTTTTATGGAGCCAAAGCAAACTGTTTTAATAATAATAATAATAAAAATAATAATAATAATAATAATAATAATAATAATAATAATAATAATACCTGGGCCCATGAATATTTCACCGAATTGATAGTAAACGTATTTGATTATTTCTGAAAACCGTATCCAAAAAAACTTGAAAGCTTAGCCTGTGTTGTTTCTGTCTCAAAAGATAGTCGCTCATCAGCTGCTCTTTGAAAAGTGAAGGAAATTTGAATAGGGCAATTCCTTAGTGCACTTTACACATACACTCTATATACTTTATGCAAAATTTTGTAAACTTGATACACAACATTCTTCCTCTCTCTCTCTCTCTCTCTCTCTCTCTCTCTCTCTCTCTCTCTCTCTCTCTCTCTCTCTCTCTATCTATCTATCTATCTCACTCGTCACCTTACAATAACTTTTTCTCTCCTTTTTCTTGCGCTCTTCGCCTTTCCTTTCAACTAAGTGCATGAAAGCGTTACAGACATGCTAAGTAATAGAAGAAAAAACGTAGTTAAAAAACAAAAAAAATGCACATTTCACTCAGCAACACCTCTCCCACCCCTTTTTTCCCCATATCTCTTTCCCTCCTTAATCGCATCCCTCACCTCCCAACTCCTCCCACCCTCCAACCCATCCTCTCTTCTCCTGTCCTCCCCCTTAAACTAAGTGTTACGGGCGGGATAAGTAACGGAAAAACAGGCAGAATTATTTATAAGATGTATGTGCCTGCTGTTTTTAAATTTGCTTCAAAATTACTGTGCGCTGCCTTTAAATGTGATGCATTTAACACGCAAGAAGTCCTTTCTTACACATATAAGTAGTAAATAACAAAAAAAAGTATCTCTCAGCAGTTGAAATTATCGCTCCAATACGTACAAACAAACTTTCATTAAGGGAGTTCAAATCTGAAAGAAACAAGCTAAGGATATTGTTTATACAACTGACTCGAATTTTTCTTCAGTAAACTGGTTAGTGTAGGAGTGGTCGTTGTATTTTATAACCACTTAGATATACGGATGTATATACATGCAAACGTCCATCTATCCATGAATCCATTTTTTCTGTCCACTTCTCCACGGAGTTTGACGTAGTAGACTCTGGAGATACCTCCACTATAGGGTCATATCAGAAGCAAGGGTTACCTACTCAAGCGTGACCCAGACGAGACTGGATATTATCCAGCCATCTCGTTCTTGGTCCAACACGGTTACCTAAGTTTCTGATCAACTCGTTTTCAAGAATCTGTTGTGATTTTCTTCCTGTGTCATTCTTATCATATGCCTATACTGGCAGAATCTGTGACCTTTCAGTGCGGAGAACAGGTGATCCGACTTCGTGAGACACCTTTATACAACTTGTCCAATAATATTTCTCCAGAAATACTTCGGAGGAGACCTATTTTAGCAGTTTCTAATCGCCGCAGTCGAACTATTTTGCTCATTTGATACCATTTGAAAAATGAATCAGAATGACATTTGTGATTATTATTTTCCACTTCTCTACGTAGTGGAAAATAATTATTAGAAATATCATTTATATTCACTTTATCAAATATCCACAACTATACCAAAGAGTTTTTATTTCTATTTCTCTCCCTACACATATACTTAGACACACACACACACACACACACACACACACACACACACACACACACACACACACACACACACACACACACACACACACACACACACACACACACACACACACACGTATATATAAATTTATTCTGAAAACAATAATTACATAAGAAGTCAAATGAAAGCTTATCGTACAACATGCTGATTAATTAAGAGTAAGGCGGTGAGCTGGTAAAATCGTTAGCCTGTCGGTCAAAATGGTTAAGGGTATATTGTCTGCTTTATGTCCTGAGTTCAAATTCCATCGAAGCTGACTTTGCTTTTTGTCCTTTGGAGGTAATAACATAGGTAACAGATAAACATTGGAGCAATGTAATCGATTTAAATCCCCGCAACACTTGGCTCCCCTGCGCCCAAATCATCATTATAGTTATATATGAGTCGGTGAGATGGCAGAATTGTTGGCACGCCGGCGGCATTTCGTTTGCCTTTGCGTTCTGATTTAAAATTGCACCGTGCTCTACTTTGCTTTTCATCCTTTCGGGGTCGTAAAATCAGTACCAGTTGAACGCCGGGCTCCATGTAACTTAACCCTCCCCTAAAATTACCGGCCTTGCGCCAAAATTTGAAACCAATATTAAAGCTTATTACATATGAGCACTTAAAGCAAACTTTAATCGCATTCACTATCTCTAAATCCACTCTCTCCCATTCTCTTTCTTCTTATTTGTCGTTTAGAATTTCGCAAGATTCTCTTTCTTCCATTGCTTGCATTTTTGCTTCATACTTTCACGGACATAGCTCAACTTTGAAATTTTTTTGCCGATCCATTTTCTTTTTCTTTATTTAGTTATTCTCGCCTTCTATGTTGTCTACCATCCCATTTTCATTATTTCTCCTGATAATGACTCACAGCAAGCATTCACCTTGCGTCCATTTCATTCCAGTGTTGTCAGTGTATATTACGCTCATACATATGCATTAGCGTTGATTAGGTGACAGGCATTATGTGACGTCAGGAATCGACTTGTAGTGAGGCATTGCAGACGAAAGAAAATGAAAGGTGCTTTAGTACAATCAATAACTCTCTCACACATTTCCATTCGGCTCTTCCTCTAAAATTCTTTCAAATCTTTTTTATATATATTTTTTGGCCACAAATCTTGTGTACATTGTTTACTAATTTTCTTCTTTAGCGCTTAAATGTTCTAGCTCCTAATTTTCTCTATCACCTTCTATTCTTTCTCTATGCCTCACAGACTGTCAGGTTAGATTTTCTCTAATTATTATTATTATTATTATTATTATTATTATTATTATTATTATTATTATTATTATTATAATTATTATTATTATTATTTGGACTATTGTTAAAACGTTTATTATTATGATTTTCATTTTTATTACTATTATTATTATCGTGTTACTTTTTATTCTATTTTACATTTTCCACTCAAAACAAACACTGTCTCTACAGATGATAGTTTCAATTATTCTCTGAAACTTTGCTCTTTTAGTTTCAGATCTGAGAATATTTCAATCCATCAGACGATGTACTAATGAGGAAACACATGAAGATTTCATAGAAAAAAACAGACAAAATAAAACGAATATTAACAGATTAAATATAAAACCGAAAGTGAAGAAAGAATACTGAGAGACGAGATGTAAAAGAAAAATGCTAAACGGATGTTATGAATGAAATATTTTTCTTCTGATTTAAAGGCTAAGCTCAATCTTGGCAAAGGAAAAACAACTAAATTTTTCAGATTCTAGATGAGACCTAGCTTCAAGCTGTTTGCTATTCCAACATAAAAACTCAATTGACCACCTAATATACATATACAAGTGTGTGAATAGAACGTGACCATGATAGGTATATGTGCTTGTACACGCGTATGAATGCGGATGTGTTCACACACATGAACAAACTCACGCACAGACATACACACACAATCACACATACAGATATATATTTATATATGTATATATGTGTATATACAGGGATATATACATATGTGTATATATATATATACATATATATATATATATATA
>NC_068995.1:17250159-17250938 GCF_001194135.2 Octopus bimaculoides
TATATATATATATATATATATATATATATATATATATATATATATATATATATGTATATATATTTGTATATATGTATTGTTATATATATACACACATATATATATAATATACAGACATACACACACATATATATATTTATATGTACAAGCTTATTGATATAGATCGTTACACAAGTACCTACATTAATGATTATACATGCGTACAAACAGGTGTATATGCAAACACACTCATGTAGACAACCTAACATACCCATGTACTCACTTGCAAGACGCTAATAAGACAAAAGCTGGTACATATTAAGTAACAACTATTCGGAATCTATACGTGTCATATTTATGCCTCGGTAATTCACTCTAACTTTTGTGAGAAGAAAAATATCATAGTGACTATTTTAATGATGTAGACCAGTGCAAGAACCTGTATACTAATAGATTTGAGTATGGAATTAATGCGGGTATCTCCCTGATTTATCCTGAGTATGTGAAAATCGATACGAAGGGTAACACACACATACACACACACACACACACACACACACACACACACACACACACACACATATACACACTCACACACACACACACGCACACACATACTCACACACAAGCACATACATACACACACATACACATGCACACACTCACATCCATATGTATATAAATATGTGTGCATATATATATACGGATATACACACGCGCACGTATACAAATATAAATACCTACGTATATGTATATATATATACATAAGTACATACACACACACACATACATATATATAT
>NC_068995.1:17251397-17252120 GCF_001194135.2 Octopus bimaculoides
ATATATATATATATATATATATATATATATAACGGAAGCACGCTGCAAAGTGAGCGCGCAGCAGGAGGGGTCTTCCTTTGAAGACCTCTCAACCGACAAGTGTTTCGGCCCTTATACCTAACACTTTATGGGGCCCGAACTTACCCAGGTCAGGATTTCCTAGATGGCCCCCTACTGCTTTCCAAAATCCTGTCTCTAACGGGATTTGAACCTTGATGGTTCTTTTGTTTCCAGCTCTGTGTTTCAGCTCACTAGACCACTGTGACCAATGAAGGAACCAGTTCTCGTCTTATTCCTGCAAATAACCTGTGAAATCCGTGACTAGGACCATTGGTTATTTCTTTTCGTCTTTTCTACAGTGAGTTCTTTTCAGCAACATCAGGTTAGCGTTGGATTGCGGCAGTTCTTCTTTAAGTTGGAATAAGAAATATATTTTCAGTTTCTATATACTATTATGAAAGAATAAATAAGGATATATTTTATTAACACATGAAATTCATTGAAACAAAAATTTAATCAACGATTCATTAATTCAAGTTTCTTCTAAATACGCTAATATATAGATAAAACAGATTATCAAAATTTGACTTAGTTTTACAGAAGAAAATAAATTATAGAAGGCTAATAGTTATATATTTCCATAATTTTAATGGGCATATACGTTCGAAATGACATAATATCATGACATATATACATACATATATACATATACATACATATATA
>NC_068995.1:17253126-17257963 GCF_001194135.2 Octopus bimaculoides
ATATATATATATATATATATATATAAACATATACACGCCTGCACACATATATTCATAAATACACACATACACATAGACATATACCATCACATGTGCATATACACATGTGTACACGCATACGCATATACATATATACATATACATACATATATACATATAGATATATACATGCACATTCACAGACATATATATAATCTATACACACATCTACATAGACAACATATATCTAGATACATGCACAAATACCTACATATATATATATATAAAGCTAGCTAGTTAGGTAGACAGACGGATAGGCAGACAGCTAGGAAGGTAGACACATCCATACATGTAAGCATGTATACGTATATATATATATATATATATATATATATATATATATATATATATATATATATATATATATATATATATATATATATATAAGCATATACTTATATACATGTGTGTATGTACATGTGTATGTGTTTACAGGTGTGTGTGTTTATATATTTGTTTGTAGAAACAGAGAAAAGTCTGCAAAATATTTTTGTTAATCGGGAATCTTGAGTTTAGTGGAATTTTGATCACTAGAACAGCAACTAATTTAAGAGTAGCATTGGAGAGAAAAAATAGATTCTAACATATGTATATTAATATCTGAAAGTGCGTCAGGTACAATTGCTATTCAATCGTTTTAGGCGATCATAGATGTACAAGTATTCTAAACGTCACTATTAACTTTAAGAAACTATTGATACTATAAATATGGCTCCTTCAATATAGCTGAAGTCAGTGAATCCGAAAGAAATTCGGTTCACTGCTTGAGTTATATGTTCTGACATAAAGAAAATCCTCGGTTCAGTATTCCTGTATATTGATAGGTTAGTAGGGGTTGATCAGAACTTAAAGTGGAATGTTTTTATTTATATCTGGATTGAACTCATCGTGGACATCTTCAAATTAGAACTGATGTATATGTGTAACTGTCATTCTGCAGCACATGACAAAATTTTGCAGATACTCTTTTCTTTAAAATTCTATGTGGTGGCTAGACGTAAGAACAATGCTTCGATATTCACTAGTCATAAATAAATCGGTCGTGACGCTTATTTTTATTCCATGTCTAGTAAGGTGTAAATTTTATGCAATTTCTACAGGAAAAATTTTAATTCCTGCTTTCATGTTGCTCAAACATATATCACACTCATAAGAGGGCAGTTATCAATGGAAGAATAACGTTCGTTCTGGCTAATATGTATTCAGGCCTGGTTCGTTCTTTACTAAATGTACTAATCCCAGAACTTAAATGAAACATCTACTCTCTTGTATCAGAAAATAATCACCATCTCTTCTACGATACCAGTGCGCCATTTCTAAAGCACGACCTCCACTCTGAATTTCTTAATTTTGTGACAAATTCAACAGACTTTTTAGAAATTCCCATTCCATAATTGTTACTTTCTTTTCTTTCTTTCTTTCTTTCTTTCTTTCTTTCTTTCTTTCTTTCTTTCTTTCTTTCTCTTCACTTTTTCATTCTATGTATGTATGTATGTATGTATGCATGTATGCATGTATGTATTTATCTATCTATGTATCTATCTATCTGTCTATCAATCTATCTATCTATCTATCTATCTATCTATCTATCTATCTATCTATCTATCTATCTATCTATCTATCTTTCTACATAATCGTATATATCTTTATATTCGTACTTGTATATAGTTGTATTTACGCGCATATACATTTATTTATACGTCTGTCTATTTATTATCCGGGAAGTAAGCGGGAATTATAATTACTGCACACGTCAAGAAATGTTGAGGTTGCAATATTTCGTTCATTTATGAAAATATTTCTGATTGCTAACATTTATGATTACTTCCTTTCATTATTAATTATGGGTCCTGACAAATGGTATTTGAGAAAACAAAGCTGGTAAGCAGTATTTTATTGAGACCGACGTAATATATAATTAAGAGGAAAGGTTTGATATAAGTCATTAAGCCATTTGGTTGTGATCATTAAAAATGCCAAAGAAATATTGCCAGTATAAAATAAGTAACCTTTGCCATCTTTTAAATCTAGAATATCATCCAAAATTCAAATTCTTCTCAATGAAGAATCTGTAAGCGTGATTTTTTTTCTTCTGCTATTCAGTAACGTCATTATTAGTTCGTATGGTAGTTACTACTTGTGCGTTCGAGCTAGTGATTTTAGTGGATCTGCTGTGAGTTAGAGGATCTGCTGTAAGACCGGATCCGGATATAAGTTAATGCATCACGTGAACATTAAATTCCTGATTACGTCAGAAACTAGGACAAAGGACAGAAGTGTTTAGCATTGGTTTAATATATTACAAACTCCAGCTACTCGACACGAATTGACGAATCATGATTAATGATGAGGAATACGTGAAATGAGTTTCGATGGCGCTGGTGATGCCATCTTGACATAAATAACATCCGGAATATATTGTCAGCTCGGCTATCGATAGAGTGTGCATTTGTCTCAGACAGGCGCTTTAAGAAATTCTAATTCAAATGTTAGCATTTTTAGATTGATTCCACACAGAAAACGAAATGAAAATGTTAAAGAGATAGAAAGAGAAAATAAAGAGAAAGGAATATAGAAACGTAATTAGAAGGAATGTAACTAACTCAAGACGCAGGAGGGAAGATGGTGGAAGAAAGAGAGGACGGAAAGCAATCGAGAGCGATGTATATACATATACATACATACATACATGCATACATACAAATATATGTCTGTGTGTTTGTATGTGTATGTATGTATATATTTACAGAGAGAGAGAGAGAGAGAGAGAGAGAGAGAAAGAGAAAGAGCGGAGACAGAGAATCGAGAGGGAATGACAATATAGAAGAGAAAACAATTAACCAATAGAGAAATAGAAATATATGGGTGTGATGGGGTAGATAGCGGGGTGAGGTTTGTGTGACAGGAAGAGAAAATAAACAGAAGATAAAGAAAATGATCTTGATGAAAAAAAAAGAAACGAAAAAGAAAATCAATACACGAATAGTATAAAGAATGAAAAAAAAAATAATAAAACGGTTCGGAAATGTAGAATAACAAGAAATATAAGAACGACAGAATATAGAAATTATGGAATGAAGTTGCGACGGAGGATAAATATTTAAGGAAATAGAATCTGAGGTGTTACAGAAATAATGCAAGATAAAAGTGCGCGCGCGATCAACACACATACACACATACACACATACAGACACACAAATACACACATACAAACACACAAATACACACACATAAACACACATATGCACATATACATGCATTCGTAAATACACACATATATACATATATACATATATACTGAGAGAGAGAGAGAGAGAGAGAGAGAGAGAGAGAGAGAGAGAGAGAACACACAGACACATATGTAAACTATCTGTACACAAAAATATATATCCCTTCTTCTTGTGAGTTCTAGTCTAAGGGCAGATCTCCCGTCTTTTTCAGGCCACTCACATCCTCCATAATACCACTTATGACCTCCATAAAGCTTTAACAGCGAGAATGATACAATCAAGAGAGGGCACATGAGAAGCGTACTGGAGAAGGAAAAATGTTTGGGATAGTAATTTCCATGCTAGAGTTAGCATGAATCCCGACATTTTCAACAGGCAATAACCAATATAATAACAGTAGAAAAAATTAAGAAAGCATACTACATGTTAGTGGGATTTTGTATATAGAGAACGAAAGCATATTGAATAGTTTGGTGAAGATAATAGTTGACGGTGTGTGAAGGCAATAGCAGAGTTCTTAGTAGAAAGGCATTGTTGTTTATGGAGATAACGTTACACTTTAAAAAAAATGTTCAGTTTAATAAACACGATACACATGTAATAACAAATATCAACACATTTTTCATATATATCATTCAGACCAGGCCTTGGTTGTATTCAGCTGCATTTGTGTTGTAGGCATTGATTGCAGGTCTCTACCAGCAGTATAACTTGATGTATAACCAATTGCGTTTTAGAGCAAACATTTGAAAGTAATTGATCACCAGAAGCCTTCATCCTGATATGAAATAAACTGACTGAACAACTATTCAGGAGGGAGATTAATTTGCTAGTGATCCATGCACATTTAACGACTCCCATCTGAGCTGCGTATAGGGATCAAAGGTTTGCTTTGTAGCAATTCCTGAATCCTTCCTTCCCCTTTTTCTAGAAGGTCCGCCAAAGGATTTCTTAAGTCGAACGTGCACTACCACATCTTTACATACTCGTAAAATAAATTAGTTGTATACTCCTGAGAATTGTTGAAAAGAGAAAACACAATAAAAACATTCATTTAAAGAAACAAAGTATTTCGAGATACCAGCTAACAAGCAGCCAAAATATAATTAGTTTCACGTTGCCGCCATGTCATGGATCAAATGTACAGAAATGTTATCTACTCTTACAATGTTAACGTTCCTCACAGTCGGTAGAATATCAGGAAAAATGCTGTGTCCCATTTTGTTACGTTCGATTATGCTTGTACTTTATTTCCTTATCGGGGACGACTGATTATATAACTACTTTGCTCTCATTCAGGTAGTGGTGTCAATATAACCAGTAATAAATTTCCTCCAAGACGTGTGTCCTTGTGTCTATGCAAAATAACAATACACGTGCCTAAAGAAGTGAGTAATGACGATCTCATTGGTTGAGGACTAATATTTTTGATAGGCGCCGAACCCAAAATATTCGACCTCTATGTCAACATTATCCAACCTACGTTTCAACAATTGCAAAGATTGCGCAAGAAACTATAGAGGTCGTTTTAGCATCAATCAGTCAATTAATATATATATATATATATA
>NC_068995.1:17258148-17259756 GCF_001194135.2 Octopus bimaculoides
TGTGTGTGTGTGTGTGTGTGTGTGTGTATTAGTTTATGTATATATTAATATTATCTCAGTTTAAAAAAAAAACCTTTGATAATGTAAATATGTTAATAGTTACCAGAGGTAGCAAAACTACACTAGAAAGCAAGATATCACAGCCGTTTTACAAGTAGAGATACCAAGTTAAAGTGATACATTTTGAGAAGATATGAATAATAATAATAAATGGATCAAAACGCATATAAATAAAAGTTCCTTTAATTCCTACACATGTTTCAAAATATATGAGAGAGCTCTTACTTCTTTGTAAAAGAGCTCTCTCATATATTTTGAAACATGTGTAGGAATTAAAGGAACTTTTATTTATATGCGTTTTGCTCCATTTATTATTATTATTCATATATATATGTATATATATATTCATATTATACATACATACGCGCACACATGTGTACATTCACATACGTGCAAATACGATTATTGCAGCTACCACCTCAAATCTACTAAACAGATTTCATGTTCTCGAACATCATACAGTATACAAAGCGGGATACATATGCTCAATTTCAGAGAATATTGTTGTATTGGTAAGTAGAACATAAAGATTTAAAGTTCTCGTATTCTAGTAGAACAAAAATTAGTTGACATGGTGGATTGGGACTCAACTGAATATTGGATAAACGTCACATACACCATGATGATTAATGCCAGTTATCAAAATGCTGACATCATTGCTGATGCTGAATGCTCTATGAACGATGAAAAGTCTGTATAACGTGACATGGACAGCTACAGCGGAGAGTTCGAAGCCTTGGCCAGCAGGAAGTGAAAAAGCAGACATGTTGACTGAGTCTGAGGCTGCTGGAGATTGTGGTCAAACTCTGGTTGGAGAGGGTTGTTGCTGGACAGTTGTATACCTGACATGAGGATTTGTTTCGTTGCTACGACCTTCTAATACTCCGAATTCACCCTAATTCTCCGAATGTAATGCAATTACATTCGTAGAATGTAATCCCATGGATTACAACGTATTGGATGAAGTTGGGAAAGGTAGCAATCGTTCTGTCCGCAACATTCCAGCCGAAAATGTGGATGAGATCAAGGAGGTGTTCGAAGATCCTCTCACGAACAAAAAGATAAATGCATGCCAAACGTTCAGGAATAGTTTTGAGGCCGTAATGGATTCTGAATAAACAGTTATGTAGCTATGTTGTGATATTTTAAAAAATAATCTTATTTTCAGAAGAGATAATGTAATTGCTTTTCATTTTATGAAAACCCGATAAATTTACCCCGAACGCCCTGTATGTATATACGTGTATGTATATATGCGTGTGTGTGTGTGCGCGCGCGTATGTGTGCGCGTGTGTGTATGTGTGTGTGTGAGTGTGTGTGTATGTAGAATCTTTTAGTCGTAGAAATCGATCACAGGACCTATTTTTTCTAAGTTTAGTACTAATTCTATCAGTTTCTTTTGCCGAACTGCTATGATACGGGGACATAAGCACACCAACATTGGTTGACAAGCGATAGTGGGGGCACACACAGAGACAAAAAGATGTACAAACACATAAATATATATATATATATATATATATGTATATATATATATATATATACATA
>NC_068995.1:17259907-17265116 GCF_001194135.2 Octopus bimaculoides
CTGTATGTATATACGTGTATGTATATATGCGTGTGTGTGTGTGCGCGCGCGTATGTGTGCGCGTGTGTGTATGTGTGTGTGTGAGTGTGTGTGTATGTAGAATCTTTTAGTCGTAGAAATCGATCACAGGACCTATTTTTTCTAAGTTTAGTACTAATTCTATCAGTTTCTTTTGCCGAACTGCTATGATACGGGGACATAAGCACACCAACATTGGTTGACAAGCGATAGTGGGGGCACACACAGAGACAAAAAGATGTACAAACACATAAATATATATATATATATATATATATGAGACGGGATTCCTTCAGTTTCCGTCTAACAAAGCCACTCACAAGACCATACCTCTAGTAGAAGATACTTTCCCAAGGTACCACGCAGCGGGACTGAATCCGGAACCATGTAGTTCGGAAGCAAGATTCTTACCACACAGTCACATGTATATATGATACAACAGTGGTGCTAAAATTATGAAATTATTAGATGATCCCAAACTATACCTTGTAAAATTCTTCTGAAATGAGGTTTTTAATCAAAACAATTAAATATTGGTTTTAAATTTCGGCACAAGGCCACCCATTTCAGGGGAGACCCTAAGTCGATTATATTGACCCCAGTACTCAACCGGTACTTAATTTATCAACCCCAAAAGAATGAAAGGCAAAGCTGAGCCCGGCGGAATTTGAACTTAGAACGTACAGACGGAGGACAGCTAAATATTAATAGCGTTACATAAATCAAAATAAGATCACGTGTAACACACCTTAGGAACAAATATTAATTATTCTTTGATACGTGGCCAAAATAATTGAAATCAGCAGTCGGGTGGTCATCCCCACATGACATCGCTGTAATAGAGACAGACAGTGACAGCTACAAACAAACACCACTATCAGCAAACTTACCTTGCACAAGCCTGTAAGAGATTTATACGGATCACATTGATTCGCTAGAGAGAAATGAAAACAACATCGAATCCCAACATACGGTCATAAGATAGCATACAGATAATGCGTTGTTTGATACACATAGACTGACAGAAGAAGTCAGGTAAATACAGTTATACATACATTACACTCACACTGCTTCACGCTCACATCATATACATATATACTTGCAAAGAAACTTTCATAGCAATATGTTTATTATAAACGTAGGAGTGGGTGAGTGGTAAGTAGCTTGCTCACCAGTCACATGGTCCTGGGCTCAGTCCCACTACCTGGGCCGAACAAAGCCTTTTGAGTGGATTTTGTAGACAGAAACTGAAAGAAGAGCCTGTCGTATATATATATATATATATATATGTGTGTGTGTTTGTGTGTTTGTGTGTGTATGTTTATGCGTCTGTGTTTGTCCCCCCAACAACGCTTGACAATCGATGCTGACGTGTTTACTTCCCCGTAACTTAGCGGTTCTGCAAAAGAGACTGATAGAATAAGTACTAGTCTTACAAAACTCCTGGGTTCGAATTGCTCGGCTAAAGGTGGTGCCCCATCATGGCCACAGTCAAATGACTGAAAGAAGTAGAATGTATATAATATATATATATATATAGGAGCACTCCGTCGTTACGACGACGCGGGTCCCAGATGTTACGATCAACGGAAGGGCTTGCTCGTGAAATTAACGTGCAAGTGGCTGAGCAATCCACAGACACGTGTTCCCCTAACGTAGTTCTAAGGGGGATTCAGGGGGATTCAGCGTGACACATAGTGTGACAAGTTTCGCCCTTTAAAATACAGGTACAACTCATTTTTGCCTGCTGACCGGACTGGGACAACATGAAATAAAGTGTCTTGCACAAGGACACAACGCGTCGCCGGTAACTGAACTCACAGCCTCCCGATCGTGTGTCGAATACCCTAACCACTAAGCCACGCGACTTCATGAATATATGAATATATATATATATATATGGATAAACGCACACACACATACACACGCACACCTGTGCGTCTAAAACTATTTGTCTATCTCTCATATATTTATCAGTCTATCTATATATTTATGTACCTATGTACGTATATGTACTTGCGTCATTAAAAAAAAAAATGCTTTCCTCTTTTGTTTTCCACATGCTTACAGCCGCAAGTGTTGGAGACTTGGAAGTCATGAAGGTCAGCTGACACTTTCCCGCAATGCTTTTCGAATAAGAATACTCGATTAAACCAATGTATAACCTTGCTAGGGGAGTTCCTTTTCTCGTCAGCGTGATATGCTTATTTAGTTAAAGACACTACGCTGCTTTACATGTATTTTCTTTACTTTTACTTCCTTGAGGAAGACATATACATTTTTTGGGGGCCTTTTAATTGTTTTCTTTATATATATCTTATTGTTATTTTGATCGCTGCTATGGCATTCAATGGTAGGAAAGTTTTGTTCAATAATTATCGTAGCCAATGTATCTATCATTTCATCATGTTTTGTTTTATATTTAATTCTTTACCTCCTTCCCACCTCTTTCAAACCTTGATCACCCCGTCAGCGTCTTTATTGAACTGGTTTCTTCGCCAATGGACTCCCAGCCAACTTTATGATAGATTTGGTTATTTTCTCAAGAATACTCTTCTATTTTCAATCCTTAAGCTAAAAAATTTATTCAGTTATCCATAACGCCTGGCTTTCAGTCAGAAAAATTAGGAGCATGTGCCAAATATTAAATATCTTTAAACGAAACTATTCAAAAGGAGAATAGTGTGTCACTATTATTTTCTTCTTCTTTTACATATATTTCGTGGTTTTCTTCTCTTTCTCTGCACAGTAATTTCAATTTTCGGTGAATGGTGTACAGACTGTCTTTATCACTATAGAATCAATGAAGATATGCAATTTATAGATAATGTGCATAATCTTTGGTAACACTGATAATAAACATCATTTCTTTTCTATACAACTATCACTGCCATCGCGAAGAATACATTTTGAACAATCAGAGACTTTCTAAGAAAAGCAGAAACATGGATTGGTTGGTTGTATTGTACTGAAGTGGGCAGTTAATTGAACACTTATATACTGATAAGTGATCGAATCTAAACAGCACATTTAAACTTCATCTACAGATGTCACGCTGTTAACTAGTTGGGTTTTTGTTCGTCTTGCAAAATAAATAGGTTGAACAGTAAGAAATATTTTCAAGGGAAACTAGAGGCAAGGATTGGAGGCTGTCGAGCGCTAATGTAGACAAATAATTAAGCACGTATTTACTGGTTCATATTCAAATCAGCGCTGAGTAAACTATAACAACTATACTACTATATACATAAAGAGGAATAAAGTCTGGTAATTTAGTTTGCTACTAACAAGCGAACTGTGTATGAAAACCAGCATTTTGTCTTGGAGATATATTCACAATCTGATAGAATAACGTCTCTTTTTGCTTGGACGAATTATGAAGAAAAGAATTAAAACTGATAAATAAATATTTGATCAATCATTGAACAGTACAGGAATAAAAGTTACGGAAGAATATTTAAATTCAGAGCACAGTTAAACGCCACTTAATTCTCACAGACACAATAACCAGAGTTGCATGAATGAATAGATAAACACACACACACACACATACACACACACACACACACACACACACACACACACACTCACACACACATACACGTGTATATATGTGTGTTTCTCTCTCTCTCTCTCTCTCTCTCTATCTATCTATCTATATATCTACAGATAGATATATAGATACATTCATACAAACAAACACAAAAACTTAAGTACAGACATACATATATGTATGTATATATATACGTGTGAGTGAACAATCGAAAGATGGGCACCCAAACAATTTATTTGGGGTTACATGTAGTGATCAAAACAGTTTGATTGAAATTGGGTGGTACTCTTGCTAGTCGTCAGCCATTTTGAGTTTGAATGACAGACGTTGGTTGTTATAACCGGAATGTGGGCTGCGATTGGTCGAGGAAGGTCACGCTGTGTCGTGGTTTGATGTTGCTATATGGTTAATAGTTAGTTGGAAAATACCGCATGGTGACGGGAAATTTACCACGTGGAGGACAGTAAATATAGCACGTGGTGATTAGAAATCGGTCAGGATGTTGGGCGGGGTAGCAAGAAAGGCGGCATGTGCAAGTATAAAGTTCTATATGTGGGTGTATATATGCGTTCATATAGCTTTACGTTCATAACTATATTGATGCGAGTGTGCGCATCTGTACATGAGTGCGCATGCGCTTGGACAAACACGCATTCACATACACACGCATACGCACACATGCACATACATACACGCATACACACACGTGCATACGCATGCATACCAGTGTACGCGCACATACTCATACCTGTGAAAAAGTGCATTCGCATGCAAGCGTACGCGAGTATGCACGCGCAAATCAAGCTCTGGGGATTGGTAAGCGTTAGGAATTGGTAACCGTTCGGGATTGGTAAATGGTGGTCCTGGTCATAGGTTGGTTGGCAGCGGTGACTTTGGGGCAGCTGGTGCAGAGTAGTAGCTGGTGCTAAAGTGGTTGTCGGCAGTCAGAGGCTTGAAATCTGCCAGAAGGACATATGTTTAGTGCCAGTGATACGATAAATCGTATTACTTGTTTGTGGTTACCGTGGGTTGTTGGATGTGTAGTTTTCCATGGAGGCTGAATGACAGTTGACAGCGCCGGGTGAATATCGTGACGCTCTGTCAATAATAGTCTAACGCATACCAATCCCCAACGCTTACCAGTTCCCAGCATTTACCAACTCTTGCGCTTGCTCTGCGTGAGTATACTCGCGCACTCACGCATGCAAACGCATGTGTGCATGCGCATGCGTTTTTGCGGTGCAGACTGGTATGCATGCGTACATGCATACGTATATACATATGTGCATATGTGTGTGCAAGTGTGTTTATGTGTGTGTAGATATGTGCGTATGCGTGTTTATGTGTGTGCGTGTGCGCGCGTGCGTGTCCGTCCAAGCGTATGTGTGTGTGTGTGTGCAGACCTGCTCGTTCGCACCTATGTACAGATGCTCACACTCGCATCAATATAGACATGCGCGTTAAGCTATATGAACGCGTCTACATACCCATATATAGAAATTGTTTCTTTTCCCTGCAACAACCTGACCAATTTCTAATCGCCACGTGCGCTATTTCCGGTCTTCCTATCAATCCCCAAAACTAAAGTGTGTGTGTATATATATATATATATATATATATATATATATATATATATAT
>NC_068995.1:17265788-17266479 GCF_001194135.2 Octopus bimaculoides
TATATATATATATATATATATATATATGACTTCATGATTCAAGCAAATCAAGGCATTGAATATGAACGCACCAAGGTCGGGTCGGTGAAATCGCCATTGCGTACAAACAATATTTGAAGAACAAAGACACACTTAAGTAAACACTGACTTTTACTCCGGTTCTTTGTATAATCACAAACGGTGGACTGAATATACAACGAGTATCAAGGCAGCAAAAGGGTAGAGACACTGCACCAATTGTAGGGCAATCAATAGACTCCAGGTCCACGCGTGTAGCAGGTTCCAAGTAAGGTCAATAAAAATAAATAACTACAGATATGTTGTCGATTACTACAGCTGTATCAGACGTGTTTTTATTGATGAATAATAGAATTATTACATCATGCAAAGATAACCCGTTTCCATCAAGTGAATATATGTAGGAATTAAAAATTTCAAAACATATTAATTCCATAGCAAAATGCTATTTCGAAACTCATCAACCAAAATTCGGTCAGAGAGTCTCGAAATGACATTTTGCTTTTCAATTAAGATGTTTTGAAATATTCAATTCTTACATATATTCGCCTGATCAAAACGCTTATTCGCATGATGTAATAATTCTATTCATCAATTAAAACTACGCTTGAAACAGCTGCAATGAACCACAATCAATTTATAATTTCTCTATTGTATATATATATATATATAT
>NC_068995.1:17267097-17270028 GCF_001194135.2 Octopus bimaculoides
ATATATATATATATATATATATATATATAACTTAGAGGTTCGGCATAAGAGACCGATAGAATAAGTACTAGGTTTACAAAGAATAAATCCCTGAGTCCATTTGTTCGACTAAAGGCGGTGCTCCAGCATGGCCGCAGTCAAATCGCTGAAACAAGTAAAAGAATAAAAGAATATATATATATTATTTCACACACGAAATAAAAATTACATAAGATAAAAATTAGTACCCGAAAATGTATCGATACTCGAAAGGCACCCCGTCTCTATCCTTTTCCATCTCGCCTTTTCTGTCTTTTTACTTTTTCTCTTTGCCTCTCTGGCAAAACAAACACGGATACAGACACATGGAGACAAGATGGTATACATGACTCGTCAAATGGCGTTTATAACTTGTCAAATTATAAGACCTAAACAAAAGAAATAAATTCTCATACAACACAAAATTAAAATGAAAAAGAAATGTGAAAAAGTAGATAATTTAGGTATTTATTTGTTATAGAGGCTGTATTTTGAAATGTTGATGGTTACATCCGTCGAAACGGGATATTAATTAAAAATATCCTGTTGTGCTTTTGCATAGATCTATTTTAATAACATCCAGTCTCAAAAAAGCAAATGAATGAATATTTGTATGTATGCACGTATATATACATGGACGTGTGCATATCTGATTGTCTATATGTATGTATATGTATTCACATATGCTATAGAGTAAGGTATACAGTGAGATGAATGTAAAACGCACCTGTGATTATACAGACACAAAACAGATAAAACAGACTCTCACACACACATACACCAACATACAGGCATACATATATATATATATTTGTTTGTGTGCGTGTGTGTGTCTATGTGTGTGTTCGTGTGTGTGTTTGCTTGACTGTTTATATAAATGTGTATAGATATATGTATAGAGTATATATATGTGTGCATGCGACTGTGTTTGTGTGTGTATGTGGGTGTGGGTATATGTGTGTATAAATACATGTATTTATGCATATATTTATTTATGTATGTATCTATGTAGGCATGTCTGCATACCATGTAGTATAGAAGGATAGAACACGCTAATATATAGACATCCGTATATGTGTGTGTGTGCATATATATATATATATATATATATACATACATATATATATATATATATATATATACACACACATAAATATATATATATATGGGCTTGAACGCAAGAATCTTATTAGCGTTTCTATTTTAATAAAAAAATAAATGCAAAGAAGTACAAATTAAGTTAATCCTATAAATATAAGATAGATTAGGTAAAGTGCACTTGAAAATGAGCCAAGAATATCAGCACGGTCTCAGATTGTCTTGTTATTGACTACAAGTAGTAGTAGATTGTATTTAGCAATTTAAAAAGCAACCTTCGTGTATGTATGATGTATCTGTATGAGGTAAATCTAGTCCAACGTATTAGTTCTGAAGTACATCATATACTTCGGACTAACAGCTCACAATTGGAAAGTTGACATACTTTAAGAGAACACTCTGCTTGATATAGGGTTCATTCTGTCGCATATGAACAATTTGAAATTGGATGAAAAGAAATGACAAAACCGAAGTAAATAATATGAAACGAAATATAATGATATAGTAACAGGAAAAATATGAGCACGTCACACATATACATACACATACATACGCGTGTATAACTCACATACACACACATATATATGTATATACGTGCATGTTTATATTTACATCCATATACATACACCTACATACATGTGCATAATGTATGTACATATATACATACGTACCTATATACATATGTGTACACACTCACACACACATATATGTATATAAACATTCATAAATACGTATATAACGAGAGAAAGAGAGAACGGCATTAGAGAAATAGTTAGTGACTTAGAAAGAAAGAAGAGATAAAATGTGAAATAAAAGAATTAAGAACTGGTGCAATAGATATCTAAAAACCACAACTACTAACGACAACAACAAGTACAAGAACACCAACAATAATAACACAAACAACAAGGCCAACAAACATATAAATATCCGTTATGAACCAATTATACTCGGAGAAAGATAAACAATAATTGATTATTACAGCTGACGTTCCAAACTCACGGAACAAATGCAGTCTGTATGGAATGGCCTGTTAAGACATTAGCATGCTTTCATGTGTGAAATGTTCGTCTAAAATACAATTGTACCTTTAAGACGGCTAAATGTTTGTTAGAACAGAGAATTGTGCGTAACGGAAGCCAGACGAAACAGTTGGCTGAATTGTGAAAGAATCCTATGCCATCTATTCAGTGAAAGAGACATTACTGTGTCGCAAACCTCTAATGTTCATAGCAATGTTTTGTGCTCTACATTCTACGCACAAATAAAAACTGTATTAACAACTTCTAGCTCGAAGTGGATGTGGTGAGCCTAATAAAACTACTCAATAGAATTCCGGTTTTTATATCATATTACATCTGGGGTAGATTTACTTGGTTATTTAGCAGCAAGGTATGTCAGGTTGTGATTTCTAGTAAAGATATCTTCTTGATGAGAGACCCGTTGTCGCTTGTCATGCAATATATACAAAAGAGATTAAATATAAAAAACAATATTCAAAACGTCATGTTCGTTATGAGGCACATAAATTAAAAGGTATATATTATAATTGTGTATATGTATTTCCTTGCGTTAGACTATCAACAACTGAAGATATCATAAGGGCATACTGCTTTTGTGTAATTTTCTTAACAGGCAAAGATGGGCATAGTTGATTTTCTCAAGAGAGAGTAACAGCCACAAGATGACAGAGAGAGAAGAAAGTAACAGATAGAAAGAGAAAGATATATATGTGTATATATATATATATATATATATATATATAAAGAGAGAGAGAGAGAGAGAGAGAGAGAGAGAGAGAGAGAGAGAGAGAGA
>NC_068995.1:17270824-17273229 GCF_001194135.2 Octopus bimaculoides
TATATATATATATATATATATATATATATGTACATACTGACACATATATGCATATATGGGTACAGGAAGTTACAAGACGTAAACGACATGAAGTACGAAGACACACTTTTTTTTGGCGAAGAACGAGAGAAACAAATGGAAAACAAGGCAGGTAACATAAAGAACGACCTTTCATCAGCTGTCGGCTGTTTATATACTCCAAATTTCGGGCAATTCACAACAATATATATCTTCGAGAAAACAGTTACTCCTGCAAATCAAAATAAAATTTGGGATTTTGAGGAGGGTCGATGTTGGTAACAAAAACAGGACAGTGATTCAAATAATTTCTAAAACTAGTGCCAGTTCAACGATGAAAGTACGGATTATAATGGACTAAATCATACTGCACTTTATCGAACCCGGAATGACGGAAGACAAAGCCCTCCGAACTGTATCCGAAATCAGAATTCAAGGAGGCGAAACTATATACTGTAACAACTTATCCTGCAATTTATACGGTACTCTACTTGTTTTATTATATAATTTTCTTTTTTATGGTTATTTGTTATTCGTCTATAGACACATTACCAATCTATCTATCTATCTATCTATCTATCTATCTATCTATCTATCTATCTATCTATCTATCTATCTATCTATCGATCTGTCTATTTTGTCTACATTTTTATCTGTAACAGAAATCTATTAGTTCACAAACGACAACTGGTGATTTGGTTTTCTGGTTTGAAAACTACTATATACTTATCATGGAAATTTTCTTCTGTACATGCGTAGGTGGTTAACCGATTGAGTGGGACATCGAATGGTTGGAATCATAGGTTATCTCGATGGCTTTATAATTCAGAGCGCAAGAGAGCCAAAAGAATTACTGCATGACATTCTTCTCAACGTTATAGAGACCATCAACTCACCGCCTTCATCACCAACAGAAATAGGAATGTATCTCATCTACCTGTTCCGAAGAAACGATGAAAACATCTGGTACAGTGGCTACTTTAACTTATTATTTTAAAATATTATGTTCGGACATCGTAAGTATTTAATGGACATGGAAGAGAGATATGAATAGGAAAGAAGTATAATAGATAATGCCAAAGGCGATTACATAATCAGTAATGTAAAACGCATTAAACAAAGTATAGTTTGTTCCAATCCACATCTACTACCTTATTTCTGTATATTTAAAACTGTGTTACCTGCTTTTGTGTTGTCATATACAGGATTT
This sequence comes from Octopus bimaculoides, assembly GCF_001194135.2. Lineage (NCBI taxonomy): Eukaryota > Metazoa > Mollusca > Cephalopoda > Octopoda > Octopodidae > Octopus > Octopus bimaculoides. The sequence goes on from NC_068995.1 coordinate 17,272,053, forward strand.
GAATCGTACATGAGTTAAAGATATAAGAGTAGGAATAGCCCTGTGTTTAGCACGTTTGCTTTGCATCCATGTACGTTTGGTTCGATTGGTTTTCCTGATTTTATGAACATGTGTCTATTATTTGTAGCCGTCAGTTCACAAAGATTTTGTGCGGAATCGAGTTGGTGGAAACTTTACTGAAGAAAAATCATGCTGTCCATATAGGCATATACATACACAGATGAATACCTGCATTCATGAACGCACACACACACACACACGCGCGTGTCTTCAGTTATCCCATGACACCCGTATAAACTTGACTTTCATTTCTTTAATGGAAAAAATATGTACCTGATACTATTGAGATATCAGAGGTTAGTGGCACTTACATAGTTCCAATGAAATGTTTGGAAATATTTATTTCTTTAGTACCCATAGGGGGGGGGGGCTAAGCATAGAAGGGACAAACAAAGACAGACAAATGCGTAACTGGTACTTATTTAATTGACCCCGAAAGGATGAAAGGCAAAGTCGACCTCGGAGGAATTTAAACTCAGAACTAAACGGCGTGCTAACGATATTCTGCCAGCCCGCCACCCTACATGCTTAGAAATATTGAAAAAAAAAAAAAAGAGTTAGTGATAAGAGTCTAGAGCTCGCCGCCAATATCAATTAAATTGTTCTGCTGTGAGACAAAAATTTACCAATTTGTGGCTCAATACTGAAATATAACTAGGGAAAATACTTAGATTTTCAACTAAGAAAACGATTGAATACAATGAATGTATGAAGATAATACCACCTCTTGACTTACAAAATATTTTACTAACTAATATGGTTTTTAAACATCGGATATGTCTTATGAATATCATTGTAAACAATTGTTTTCACCCATAATTTGAACACTTTTGCAAAATTCTGGCCTACAGCAGAAACATTCGGATTTTTATTTTGATATACTAATAGAATGTAAGACACGATGGCAGCCAACACAATTGTTAAGGCCGGTATTTTCTAAACATTTTTGCAAATCGAACATTACCTTAACTAGCGCACGAAAAATGAAAACAACTCCCCCACCGTACTTTTAGAACCCCCGAGGTAAAACATTAATCTAAGAAGATTGTATACTTTAAGGAAGGGTGTGTGTTTGTATGTGTGTGAGCGTATATATATATATATACATATATATATA
>NC_068995.1:17273239-17273973 GCF_001194135.2 Octopus bimaculoides
TATATATATATATATATATATATATATATATATATATATACACATCTTCCCACTCCACACACACTAGTACCAAATATCTCCTAACCACGAACTTCCATCACCCCTATCCCACCTCGCACCTCCATGCACTTCCCCAAAACACAGTATTCCTTCCAAAAAGCAAACATGATGCACATGCACACAACACGCCCGAACAGAGACAATATATATACACACACACATGATAGTATCACACAAATACAATAGACCGCCTCGTATACGCATACACAGGTTCATACGCAAAGAAACACACAATTACACGAAACGCACATCCCTTCGCAAAATGCACCCACTAGGTTACTTATACACATACACACACACCCCGACACGCTCACAAAGATAATTTTAAGCTTGCGCACACATACATGCTCACGAGTTCGCGCCCATTGACACATACACACTCACAGATACCGTCCTAACACGCAGGCACTCGATAGCGCACTATAGTTCAGCCGGTTCACTTCTTACCTCCCTCTCACTCAGCCTCGTTCTTTAGGTCATTTCACTATTTTGAAATGTTTTCCTTGTACACCTTTTTCGATCTTCATTTTTTTCCCTCCCAATCCTTTCTACCGAAGAGCGTGGGCTGAAAATGTCAAAAGTTTTTCCTATGTACCCAAGCGTTCAACTAAAATACACCTGCTTGTTGTACCCTCTCCTGTTTTCGTCTCTTGATTTCTGCAAATTTGACCTAT
>NC_068995.1:17275536-17283565 GCF_001194135.2 Octopus bimaculoides
TATATATATATATATATATATATATATATGTGCATGTGTGAGTATGTAAAACTCATTAATAGATGCAAAAACATTATATAAGTATTACACTGAAATATATTTGATGATTTACATATACGCACGGCGACAAAAATACGCACACACAAACAGATTCGCATAGATACACATATATACATACGCGCGCGAGCACACACATTCATACAAATGTATATTTGATCGTGTGTTTTCTTTATGTGCGCGCGTACGTATGCAGTTCTACGTACTAGACAGGAAGGCATGCTCGAATGACCGTTGTCTTCAACTGAGTACAACCTGACCAGGCTACACAGCAGTTCCACGAGATACAATAACATGCTAGACATGGGTTTGGATCAATATCGTGAGCTCTAGCTCTCCCATTCGAGTATATTCTGGACAACGACCAATTGCGCATTGCGTCATCACTCTCTAATGGTTTCAACCGGTCGGGGTTGGGTTAGAGTGCCAAAGGAGAAAATCATGTCGGGGGCAAGCACTTAGCAATCCATTCAGAATACACACTCGAACAACTGTTTACATACAAACACACAGAAGTATACTGACTGACATGAACTCACACAGACACACATACAAAGACACATGCGAGCGTGTACTTATATCTGTATACACGTACACATTGGTTTATATGCATACATCGCAGAAAAGTACACTCACATGTATTATAGATTCTGATGTGGTATGTATGTGAATACGCATATAGATATATGCCCTTTCGTACATGTATATCTGTAATTTATGTATGCATGTATATATGTGTGTGTGCATATATATACACACAGACAAACATGTATATGTGTATATGTATATACATATGTATGTATATAAATATCCACACATGCAGGTATAAAACTGTCTATCTATCTACCTATCTATCTATCTATCTATCTATCTATCTATCTATCTATCTATCTATCTATCTATGTATATATACATATATTATATATATATATACGAATATATACATGTCAATTTGTGTATATTTCTCTGCGTAAGTGTGTTTGATGTGTCTCCTTGATATGGAGAAGGCGGGAAATACAGAAAGAGAGTGAGAGGGGAGAGATAGAGAGATGGAGAGGTATATAGATATACAGATAGATACGTCTGTCTTTACGTTCTGAGTTCAAATTCCGATGAGGTTGACTTTGTCTTTCATCCATTCGGGATTGATAAATTAAGTACCAGTTGCCTACTGAGGTCGATCTAATCAACTGGCCGCCGTCCCCAAACATTTCGGGTTTTGAGCCTAGAGTAGACAAGATATACAAATAGATAAGTAGATAGACAGATAGATAGATAAGTAGATAAATGGATAGATAGATAGATAAATAGATAGATAGATAGATAGATAGATAGATAGATAGATAGATAGATAGATAGATAGGTGTATAAATTGTATGTGTGTATGTGAGTGTGAGTAAGAATATTTGTGTTTCAATTTTTCTGTGTGTTTGCGTGTGCTGTGTTATAAAGTCAGATCATGGCTCGAACAATGTGTTTTGGGCATGAGTCTTCGGATTGTCTATAAAACACATGAAATTAAACGAAATAAATCATATTTACCACAGTAAAACAATAAATTTTTAAGAAACTAAAACAATTTACATACTGTAAGCTGTAATTTCTACTTTCACTGATCTTTTGTTTCACTTCTACTCTAGGCACAAAGCTCGAAGTTTTCGGGGAGGGAAGTCAGTCGATTAGATCGACCCAAGTACGCAACTGGAACTTAATTTATCGACCCCAAAATAATAAAAGGCAAAGTCGCCCTCGTCGGAAATTGAACCCAGAACGTAAAGGCAGAGGAAATACCGCTAAGCATTTCGCCTGGCGTGTTAACGTTTCTGCCAGTTCGCCGCCATCGTCTTACTTCTATATTGTCGTCGTTGTAGTGGAGTTTGAGAATATAACTTGCAGAATATGCAGCAATTTTTATAAACTCAAACCCACATAGGCAGTGAACCGCACACCATGCACACAAACGTATACACAGACATTGCATAGCTATCTCTTTATATTTCCGAAGGAGCGTGTATTTGCCTTACGATCGTAAGGTCGTGAGTTCAATACCAGGCTCGTTGTGTCCAGGAGTAAGATACTTCATTTCAAATTTGATCCAGTCCACTCAGCTGGCGAAAATGAGTACTATCTGCATTTCAAAGAGCCAGCCTTGTCACATTCTGCCTCATACTGAACCTCCCCGAGAACTAGGTTAAATGTACTTGGGGCCTGGTAGAGTGCTCAACCACTTACAGGTTAATTTCACGAGCGAGTTGTTCCTTTGATGGGATCAACTGGAACGTTCGTCGTCACAACCGAAGCAGTGCCAAAGCCAACTTTGCTTGTATGCATCACTCCATCCCTCCATATATTTATCCGTTCACCCACAGACAAACACACATTCTCACACATACACACACATGCATATGCTTATATTATATATAAATACAAATATGAACACATGGACACACATCCATATGTGTGTGTAGGCATGTGTTTATTTTATGCCTATCTCTCCCCTCCTCTCTCTCTCTCTCTCTGTATATATATATGTATATATATACGCACATATATGTATATAAGTATACACCACTACGTTTAGGTATTTTATACAGATGCATACATACATACATACATATATATATATATATATATATATATATATATATATATATATATATATATATGTGTGTGTGTGTGTGTGTGTGTGTGTGTTCGTGTATGTGTTTGTGTGTAGTTATCTTTCCATCTGTCTGTTTCTGTCTGTCTGTCTGTCTGTCTGTCTCTCTCTCTCTCTCTCTCTCTCTCTCTATATATATATATATATACACACACACACACACACACACATATGCACGCACATCCACACGCATACACACGCACACAAACACACATCCACATATACTCGCAAACAGACATACACATACATATACGTGCACAATTTTCTCAAAGACGTAGACTAATCGAAGAAGAAATACATGAAGTCTCAAACAAAGCCAAACTTATGATTTAATGTTTCCACCTGTCTAGTTGTCTCGTGAGTGAAATGTGAAATACAGTATTGTGTATATGAACTTCAACTCCACAGCCGAGTGGCTGCAAACATGTTAGCAGGCAACACATTTATTATGATCGATGCCTGATTTAACCACTTCAACTGCAGATTCTTTTTCAATAGTGAAATATCATTACCTTGATGAGGGTGCTTTTAGTGCAATTCAATTGCTGTATTTACTTAGTTGCACATACCTTGTTTGTTATATCTCATTGTGATTAACTTTACCTGTCAATTTAGGGGCAGAGTTGATATGAAGCTATCAGTCAAATACTCTTTGTTCGATTAAATCAATTACATCTTCTCCCAAAATGCGTGGCTTTCTTTCATCGTGTTGAAAGTTTAGCAGTATTGTGAAACCGACTAATGAAAGAGGCCTTGATGTATTTGTTGCGGCTCTTTACGCTCTGAGTTCAAGTATTACTGGTTTTTAAGTAGGCTTTCCGTTTTTTTTCTTTCTAAGTTACTGAAATGTGAATAGTCAGCATTACAAAATTTATGGACAGTCGACTGAAAATTGCGCTACGTAGTTGTTTTAGCTGCTTTACTACCCCTACCTGTTATAAGCTGGTCACATTTGGAAAGTCTATTGCTAGGATCAATCTGTTTGACTGTTCATTTTCCGCAATGTTTTTAACCTTCTGTTTCCTTCATAAATCAATGTGAATCCGATGGTCTACTATTAGCCTTTTGGTTGTGTTTTCGCTGGCAATTAGCACTGAAAGATGAGATATGTATTGAGAATCATTGCAGCAATGAACATATCTCCTGCTTTCCAGGCATAGTATAAGATGTGTCTGAATTATATTGGAATAGTACTTCCAGCTGGTCAAGCGATTACGAGGCTGTTATCGTGTTGCTCCATGTAGTATTTTTGTAAATCAAACGTTGTAGTAAAGCTGTCTTATCTATAAAGTTGCTTGCGAACAATTCTTATCTCCGAATGGAGCCTTGGCATTAAGCGTTTTTAATCATAACCATTAGGAAAAACCTGAGCTTTCAAACTTAGGACTTACCTCTGCAGTAAATATCAGGTCACTTTATCTTGTATCAAAATATTAACTTGAAGCAACATAGCTGTTTGTTCCGCTAGACAAAGCGGGTTATTCTTCTTCAAATCAATCTAACACATTATCATTGTTAAAATGACGGAGCTAACTAAACAAAGAATTTAAATAGTATATTAAAGTGCGCGATTGTTATGAATTGAAAGTCTTTTTTAATTATGCTCTCTCAACCCATAAATTATATCTAAGTTACTCGAAGCAATCGACTAACTCATTGCCTGAAAGCTTTGCTGTAAACTTAACGGTGCTTTGTTTTCAGATTTTCAAATTCGGATGTTATTAAATTAAACTTATCCCCTTCAAAGACGGAATAATACCAGTAATATACTGCGGTCACTTATGTCAATGACAATTTGCAAAAATGTGTAACTTTTATTCAAAGGAACAAATCTTGATGATTATGGTGTTGTATAATAAAAACTCGGCAGCAACAGATTAAATACTCTGTCGTTGTATTATCTAAAACTGCTGACAGAAACATAATTTATTACCGTTCCAAGTAAAAGAGTTACAAAAAATATTTTTTTATTAGTAACATACTTCGAAAAGTGAGTAACCCTGCGATTAGTAGCGAAATAGTATTGTACAACATGACAGACAAAACTGCAAGAAAATACAGATGAATCTTACTAATAAATGCATGCAATTATCTACAATGAGGAGAAAAAATATAAGATTCTATTGTGTTTAGATACCTCAACAAAACACGGTGTAGTGGTAGCTGGAACATATTTGATCATACTTCTGCTCAGTAATGTGAGAATATGACAACAGTATCCATGTATTGAATATATTTCAAAAATTGTGTAAGCTAAAAGCCAAATATTTCCATTTTTCTGAATAAAAGAAAAAAAATTATCAACTATAAAAGACAAATGAAATATACTTTATATGAGTTTTAAATTCGAAATTAAAGAGAGTATTGTCCACACCATTACAAAAATCTGTCTCATGTATACCAAATATCTCAAACAACGTGCATTTGGAAAGTCTTCGTCGGCGGCAGCGGTAGTAAATCGTTCCCTCGTATTAAATCCATATTGAGTGACCAAGAGTTTTCATCTCGATGGATGCAGAAGGTGTTGGTGTGTGAGGTGCCTTTTCATGCCAATGGTTGTATAGAAGAGCCAGAGGAATCTATAGCAGGTGAGGTTTGGCAGGAAAAAAGTGAGTGCGTGTTATTCTTTGTGTCTCTGACGACTGATCTCTGCCTCTTGAAGTCTGTTATTTTCTATCTGGACCATTCCCTCGACGATGACATGCTGCCAATTTGAGCGGTCCTTGGCGATTGGCTTGCAAGCATTTGGGTCACTGGAGTAGCGGAGGAGAGTGGCCTTGAGCTGGTCCTATAATCGGAATTTGGGAGCTCCGCGTGTCCTGGTGCTTGAGGCCAACTCAACAAAGAGGAGTTGACATTATTGATGTGCCTCATGAACGTCATTGATTAAATTACTAAGATATTTTGGTTTCAAATTTTGGCTCAAGGCCATCACATTTGAGAAGGGGGTAAGATAATTACATCGATCTCAGACCTCAACAGGAACTTATTTTTTGCAAAGCCGAATTGGTGCTATTTCAACTCAGAATGTAATCATTTTGCCCACAGAGCTAACGATTCTGCAAGTTCGTCACCTTCAATTACGTTGACATATTGAATATGTTAGCAGAGCAAATCGTCCACAGTGAATGCCCTGTTATCTCAATCTATGTTCATTGCAACTCGTTCAATGTCAAGCGCTACGAGAAAGCGTATTTCAAAGAACCTAGCCCTACAAGAAAGAAAGCCATTAAGGAACGTCAGAATATACAATTATAAAATTGCTAGCGTATACCAGAAACCAATCACAGTTAAACGTTATTTTTGGGTGTGTATCAAGAGAATCTGCTAGAAAAATGATAAGTCGTAGTATTCCAATTTCGTTAGTGTCCCTAGTTAGTGCGTAACTCCACATTGGTAAATGGGGTGTTGACTTGAAATACAACTTCATCATATCTGACCTAATTTTAAATGATAGGTTCATGTTATCTTCTTTTGATTTGAAATTCAATGAAGCGTTTATTATTTCATGTCTACATTGATTGATTTCAATACTGGTTAGTTTCACCATGTGCCAAGTACAATTCCCACTTATTTATTCTCACTTAATACTGCCTCTGTTGCTAATATATATATATTTAACAAGCTAACTGGCTAATAGCGACACCAGTGCTTGCTCTGGCACTGATTTTCTTAATATATCTAGCGGAAAGATGAGTCACTGCCATCTCTAGTGGTCGAGCGTCCATCACCGATGAGATCAACGAAGATGGAAATCAAGTGATCTGGTGGTCTTGATGCTGGAGTTGGTAGGGTTTATCTCCCGGTTGACGATATAAACAAACAAGCGTACATTCTGTACTAAAAGCCTCTATGATGGTTTCTCTCATAATATCTACCACACTAAAGTTTGTTCTATCCGAACATTCACATTTGAGTGGGAATTTACATTGCCTCTCGGTATTAATACTGCCTCTGTCACTCATATGTATTTTTAAACAAGTTGACTGGCTAATGTCTTACGCACACTCTTTCCCAATTAAGACATCAACATTTGAAGATATTGCTTAAGTTCGCTTTTTATTTATGGTTAGGGATGTTTGAGTCTCTACTAGATGAAGAGAAAATGGGGCTAGAAAGGGTATGATGACTAAAGAGAGAGAAAAGGAAGTGAGAGGAGCGAGAAAAAAGTGCGAAGAGAGGGAAGAAAGGGAATTGCTATTGTAGGTGTTAAAGCAGGCGTGGGTTGAGAAAAACGCAATTCTATGTAAAGTAGACAGAAGAGAAAGATAAATTAACTAAAAGAATAAATAGATGAAGGATAAATAAATAAAGAGATGTACCAATGTATACATGGCTATTCAATTCTATTTAGATGCTTTGAACGTACGTATTAAATGCATTCAAAATATTATTATTTAGTTGGACATTTTATACATTACACGACTCTGTGCACTACGCACGTTGGACACGTCGAGATTTATTCACAGGGATTTCAGCTGGTTTGTTATATTGAACTCGAGCACACTTCTGGGAAAGTTCATCGCTTTTAAGCATAAAATGAATATTTCTATGCCTGTCTGTCTGACTATGTGACTGTCTGTCTGTTTCTGTCTATCTGTCTGTCTGTCTGTCTCTCTCTCTCTCTCTCACACACCCTAGCTCACTTTCTCTTTGTCTGTCTCTGCCTGTCTGTCACTCTGTCTGTCTGTCTCTCTCTCTCTTTCATTCTCTCTCTCTCTCTGTATCTATCTTTCTATCTCGCAACTCAAGTAACTGATTATATATATATTTAGAGAGAGAGAGAGAGAGAGAGAGAGAGAGAGAGATGCATATATATACATATATCTATTCATATGAGGACATACAATTTATGTATGCATTGATATAGAAATATATGCATAAAGACACGCGCACACACACATATAAGTATGGTGCAGTGGTTAAGAGCGCGGGCTACAAACCGAGTTCGATTCCAGGCAGCGATCATAGTAATAATAATAATAATAATAATAATGATAACAATAATAATAATAATAATAATAATAATAATGTCGAAAAATACCTCAGGAATGAGAACCTAGGTTCGAAATTTCCCCAAGACACCTGATGAAGGCTGGAGGGTATATTAGCCGAAACGCTGTTTTCACAACAAACAAGATGAGGACAAATGTCTGTCGAATGTAAATAATGTAAATAATGTACATAATTCCTCATCCCTTAAATATTAAAATGTATTACATCTATATATCTATCTATCTATCTATCTATCTATCTATCTAGCTATCTATCTATCTGTCTATCTATCTATCTATCTATCTATCTATCTATCTA
>NC_068995.1:17283575-17285144 GCF_001194135.2 Octopus bimaculoides
ATATATATATATATATATATATATATATAATATACATACATACACAGGATGCTATTGGTAAATTGTCGTCTTTTCATACGTTCAATTTCGCGCATGCACCCTGTTTGTTTTTGATTTTGTCGACTACACCGTATAGTGGAGGCAGTTGGGCACCGTCTGTGAGAAAAACAACACCATAACGCAGTTCACTCTGCCAGAAATTTGGAAACGACATGCTGCACTGCTTGGCATTCCCGAACATTTTACAGTGTTTTGGTGTGAATATGAACACGGTGCAATCTGAGGGCATGTAAACAAGATGTATTGAGGCCGTGTTTGAAGCCAATGCCGATTTTATTCAATAAATTTGCTCTTTAGTATTGCAAGATATTTTTATGTAATTTTGGTTAATATATCTGTTAAAATGAGATGTCAGTTTTATTTTTACGACAATTTATTAACCGCTCCCTGTATATATATATATATATCGCATCCATGTACAAAAGATTGTGTTTGTGCTTCTGAGTGTGCATGACTGTTTTTGAATATCGAAACGTGTGTGCGTGCGTATTTTTTTATGTGCATGTGTGTGTGTGTGTGTGTTTGTGAGCGTGTGTGAGAATACCAATAAAACATAACTAAATCATTATCTCCTGAGACACACTCATGCCCCATTGTTTCATGACTATGTAGGCATTACTTCGAGAATCCAATTTTTTATATCGATGCAATCATACATTTAAATAATTCCGTCTGTATAGAAAAACGTCATATAGGTTGGCTTTTGTGAAGCACGCCAGTATGTATTTACGTATGACTGTCTTCCTCTCTGCTGCTATGTATGTATTCATCTATTTATTTATATGAATATACATACATACATATATATATTTATGTATTTCTATATATACTTGTAGTTATACGTAAGCAATGAACGTTATTGGATTTTTTTCAAATGCTTTGCTATATTTATATGTGTATAGAAACACACAATATCATTCATATTACCGTACGGTATTAGTTTTATCCTGACAATTGTAATCAATGATGGGAAAAAAACATAGTGAATTATGTAGGCCAATGTCAGTATTTTCACCATTTCAGCATTAATTATGCGCCCAACTTTCCCTCCTAACTATAATATATCTACTATAAAGTGCTTAGGGATTTATTTGCGAAAGAAGAGAAAATATTACCATTTCACATTTTATTGATGTAATGAAATTGAAAAAAACAAGAAAGGAAAAAAATAAAGATTTTTTTTCATATAGAAGAGAAAACTGTGTTGATTTAATATAATACCATAATGCTGTATTTATTGGGTTTCGGTAGAACGTTCGCCAGAAAGATCTCTGGTGTAACATTTGTAATAAGGAATTCACAGTGAAGAATTGTGTAGTAAATGAATTGTTTCCCCAGTTATTAGTAGAACAATATGGATAATGTATTGTGACATTTGTCCTTTTGGTTTGCAACTCCTCCCTCTTCCGACAGAAAAAAAACAAAACTAACTTTAAAACATACCACAATAACAAAATCTTACCTTGTCTCTGTAAGATTTCATGTATATATATATATATATATATATAT
>NC_068995.1:17285383-17286261 GCF_001194135.2 Octopus bimaculoides
GTTCATTTCTCTTGTTATGAGTTCTTTAATACAATATGTTTCGTTGGGCAACAGGTAATTCGCAGAAATAGCTGGTGGCATAATTGAGATATTCAAATAACAACTTTCAGCCATCTCTGTCTCTCTCCTTCTCTCTCCCTCTCTCTCTCTCTCTCTCTCTCTCTCTCTCTCTCTCTCTCTCTCCACACACACACATATATATATATATATGTATATTGTGAAACTAATGTCTTAAAAGTCCCAATGAATAAATAATATAACCTTAGTTACCTTGAACATAAATCATCTCATAACAATATGCTAAAGTACTTTCTGTTCCTGGTTGTGTTATTTTACGCTTAGTAACTTTCTGTTGCTAATCTAAACTAAACAAAATCATAATACCTATATTACCTGAGGTGAAATATTTCACTGAAAATATCTGTTAACTATATTTAATATCAGTATTGTTGGGTATATGAATGGACACTATATAAATGGATGAGTATATTGTTGGATACTATTTCATATTCACATCTTTGTTAAAGAGATTATTTCTTTCAAATTCAGATCTACGAAATACATAATAATAATGGGTCTAGGTCAAATAAAGAAATATCATTTTTATTGAATATTAACCCACACACGCACATGCTATTTAATGTATTAGGATTAATTGAAACATTTATAAGGGACTAAGTTTGACTTTTGCAGACAAAATTTTATAAAAGGCTATATCTTCATTTTCTTACTTTCTTTTGAATGATTATAAACCGTAGTTTATATACAAAGCTATTGTTTTATGAATATTATTATCCCTAACAAATATTAGGTACTGAACGAGTAAGTCATTGGATATGTATGTGTCTATATATATATGTATATATATATATATATAT
>NC_068995.1:17289386-17303399 GCF_001194135.2 Octopus bimaculoides
TGCACTCAAGCAATCACACAAGCTTTAGATGCATTTATACATTGTATTAATATATCAGTTTGTGACCAACGTTGATGAAGTGATAATGATGTGGGCGAAAACATACAAAAATAAAATAATAAAATAAAATTGTGCTATGTTGAAATTAACAACGAAAAAATACACATATTGAAAGATAAAACGCAAATGACAAAGATTACACAGACACACACGAGGGTGAACACAGACACACACATACACAGACTCACACATATACGGATAGCTAGCTAGATAACTAGATTAACAGAGGGAGCGAGCGAGCGAGAGAGAGAGAGAGAGAGAGAGAGAGAGAGAGAGAGAGAGAGAGAAAGCGAGAGAGAAAGAGAGAGTGTAAGTGAGAGTGAGATAGGGAGAGAGGGAGTGAGAGCGTCAAAAGAGAGAGAGAGAGGAAGATAGAAGTGGAGAAATGGATGGCAAATAGAGGAAACACAAGGAAGAACTGATAAACAGAAAGCAAGAAATATAAAAGTAAAAATATTGGCAATAAATAATAGTTAAATAAATAAATGAAAAGAGATGGAGGGGGAGGAAGGGAAGTAGAAGACAGCATCAGAACGAGAAATGGAACAATGAGAAATTGATTTCAGATGTAAAACTGATGGCAAATTTGAAAACTAAATAAAAACGATGAAATAAAACCTAAGGAAACAAAGGGGGATTTTAAGATGAGATACTTAATTTGTGTATTACCAGGACAACGGAGACGTATTTCACCACGTGGTCAACCAGCGTCACCAAATGCTGGCAGCTATTTGGCTTGGCTTTAAGTAATGGCAGAACCGCTGTCCTATCAGAGAGATGCAGGTATTACGATAAGACGGAATTGGCTCACAATCAATTCCCGTTTCTATCGCTCTCTGTCTGCATAATCTTGAAAATATTAGATTTCTAACCAGTCCACTTCCTTCCGGATCAGTACGTCGATAACGAAAGCATTAACGGAACGCAACCTAATGCTGCTCACCGATTTCGTGTCTATTACAGCAAAACGATGTGGATCGCGTCTTAGATTAGGCTAGTTTAAGCTATATATTTATAATCTAACCTGAAGAATCTGCGTTGTAATAATATATTGTATTGTTTATTTAGTTGTACATGCACACACGTTTGTGTATATATAAGCATACACGCACACACGCACACACGCATTTTTGCATCAACGTAGATTTATAAGGTAAGCATATATTCGAATGAGTCGACACCAGTTTTATGACAAGCACTTTCCTTAATGAACGGAGATGTTTTTGGGAGTCTGCACCCAGTAAAATCTCCATGAAGACACACAACACTGGCTTTGTACTGAAGACTCACTGCTACATTAGCACCTATTTCTGGCACTTCACCAGCTTAATCTACGTGGTTACTCGTTCTGCAAGACGTAGCAGCCGCATCTACCAGACATTACATACTACCACGTCACATCGGATAGAAACACAATGCCTGATGAAAATACAGAACGGAAATGACTGCATCCTTTGGAGCTTCTGAGTCATCTTGGTTGAAGTTGTTTTGGGGCTATAACACTAGTAAACATACAATTGCTTTATAGGAAGGGTATAATTCATGGATAAATATCCGTAAGTTAGTGGTTATTGAACTCTGAGATAAAAGTAGATTTATGGTGGGTATTTGTGCTCTGAGAGGGAAATACAACTGGTGACTCAGGACATTATGCTACCGATTCTCCAACACCGATTCTCCCGCATCAATAGAGTAAACTATATCAATACCTAAATAACACTGTACAAAAAAAAATGTGTTTCTAAAATTATTTAAACATTATTTGCATAATTTAAGCATTATTTACATTATTTACATTTGACGGATATTTGTCCTCATTATGTTTGTTGTTAACACAACGTTTCGGCTGATATACCCTCCAGCCTACATCAGGTGTTTTGGGCAAATTTCGAACCTGGGTTCTCATTCCTAAGTTATTTTTCGATGTTATTATTATTATTATTATTATTATTATTATTATTCAGGTCACTGCCTGGAATCGAACTCGGAATCTCGGGGTTAGTAGTCCGTGCTCTTAACCACTTCGTCATATGCCCGTGGGCGTCAAATGTAAATAATGTACATGAGTCCTCATCCCTTAAATATAGAACTGTACTAAAATTTAAAGTTAATAAATTTCGTGCACTACACTATTGAGTTCCTGTCTCACAAAGGTGCTTATATTTTAATATAAAAGCAATTAAATTTGAATACGAGGACTACACTAAAATCGGTCGACGGGTGTACTCCGTGCAATGGTCTACTTTATCTAATTCATCTATCCGGCTACCACTGAGAAAATGGTGGTGGCCAAAGTAGTACAGTTAATATACCAGAAAATTTCAGTTAGTTTAAATATAATTTCAGAAGACGCAGTAGCAGACGTTCTCTAACATGATGGCCAGCAACTGATCCTAGTTAAGATCTGAGAGGGTATTTCTCATTTTTCCTGGTGAAACACTCTCGCATGCGTGCGTATGCACACACACACACACACACACTGAAATTTTGTTTCCCTATTTCTTCATGGACTCTATAAATGCTAAACTCTCGCCATCGTCTTTAATACTTCTTCAGCTATTTATCTTCGAAAAACAGTCACTCAGTATTGAGACTGATATCTATAATATCGATGTCAATGTTCCACATTGATGTTACTCACGTTCATTCATATGACCGAATGAAAAGGGCAATCTGATCCTTGCAGCTAAGGACAACAAATACGATGGTCTTTCTGTCTGTTAGACCTTATCATCGGGCAATAAGCACACACTTTTTCCTCGCATAAAAATGTAACTTCAGCAGTATTTAGGGGAAAAGTTATCGGTAGTAATTTACATAGAATACGAGTTTGAGTCTTGTGTGTTGTTGCAAACGATTCATATTCATATTAACATTTTGCAATAATCAATGGATACTGTTGCCATAAAGATAACTACTATTGTAAGCAATTGTATTTCAGAAACATTTACATCCTCAATTTAATAGGGTTAATTTAGAGTGCTAATTATCAAAGTGACTGAAGATTATAATGATTAAATCCCAAAACCACTCATTTAGAATGACATATCATCTAATAAGCTTTCTTATTAGCGTAATTGTATGGGGATCTAAGAAGATGTTGTATAATATCAATACTACGTTAAGCAATTAAATTCTATATCAAGCTGGGACATAGCATATGCAATGTTATTTCCTAAATGTTTATAACATAAAACTATACTAGATATCACTAGAGTATAGATATCCGAAGTGTAAAATCCATATAACGCCAGTCGTGAAGCAATATCGCACCCATATATCATTTAAGCTTCATTTCAAACCTAGAAACTCTTTAACTTTCGGAATGATACACGGATACAAATTTCAGTTTCTACTTGAATTTAAGAATTCATGACTGTGAAGCTAAGAAGCTCCATTTGCAAAAGCATGGTTCTGGATTCAATTCTACTGCATTGCACTTTACGGCAATTGATTTCTAAAATTCAGTGGCAGCCAATAATTTATGAGTGTATTTAGTAGACGGATACACTGTGTAACCAGTCATACGTACGTGCGTGTGTGTATTTTGTAGATAGGGTTATAATCCAGGCTGTGCTTTCATGAAGCACATCTGCATATTCCAGTACACCAAGATTGTATGTAGGTGTTGTAAAAGTGTGAGGCTTGCATGAGAGTTGCAAATACTGGAAAAGAGTTTTGCAGAATATTTACATATCAAAATAGAAGATTGGAAAAAAAAAATGTTTGGTATTTTCACTTGTTATCGAGGATGAGCATTACTGACCGTTCCTCATGCAGACTGCCAGCAATGCCCACCCATGAGGTTATAGGACCAGCAGTCGGCTCTCACAGTTTGGGTTTTGTGGCTTCTATGCTTTCCACGGCGCCCACTTACTCAATCGGGCATCGAATGGTTGCCTCTCCTGAAATTGCACTTTCGAAACTTTTAGATACAGTAGGACATGCACAGCATCTTAGAGACCCTCTCCATCTTACTGATATAAGCCATATATACCTAATGGCAATATGGGTCTCTGGCTCAGGAATATGGTAGCTCTATGATTTCAAGCTTCTCCTGGTGCCGTATGAACGTTTAATGTGGTTTTAGAGTCAAGTTTTGGCTGCTATTTCATGCAATCTGGTATCTCTTACATACCCTTAATTATAATGTATATATATATATATATATATATATATATATATATATATATATATACATATGCGTATATATATACACATATATGTATATAATAATAATAATAATAATAATAATAATAATAATAATAATAATAATAATAATAATAATAATAATAATAATAATAATAATAATAACAATAATAATAATAATCGGCCGAAGTTAAAAGGGACCCAAGAGCCTAGTGTTTCCTACATTTGAATTACCATACCGACGTTCGTAACTCTCGACCCTTGAGTCGCCCTGTAACTTTTGCCGATTGGAAACAAAATATCAATTATCAGCTAGCAATGATGAGTGTTTCTTCACAGCTTTCTTAACCGAACTACTACACAAGAGAATCGAACCCGAAATCAAATCGCTGGGAAGTGATCTTCTTAACAGCAGTCAGACCAGCAGAAAAAAATTCACACAGAGATCAGCCAAACAAGAAATCATGCCAATGATTAAATGATTACAAAATTCCTTCCACTATTTAGTCTCAATGATAAGGGCTCAAATCTTACCATACAAAAATTTACTTCCAAAATTGCTACCTACGTTGGCCTTGAACTTTACGGTATTTATTGCCTTGAGAGAGCAAATCTATGATCAACGTATCCTAGCCATTCACGTTGTTTTCGTGTAGTAATGTGAGGGAAATTTAATTGATGTTATCGGAGAGACACCTTCCTTTAGTGGTAAAATAGCCGTTAGTAATTGTACAATTAGAAATTTGTGAACTTATACGACCGAAATATTGGGAGGTGTGAATGGTAACAACAGAACAATCACCTACTTTTCTTCGTAATATCATCAGCATCAGCAACAGCAGTAGCAATAGTAGTAGTAGCATCATCATGATCATCATCATGATCATCATCATCATCCGCAGCAGCAGCAGCAGCAACAGCAGCAGCAGCAGCAGCAGTAGTAGTGGTAGTAGTAGTGGTAGTAGTAGTAGTAGTAGTAGTAATAGTAGTAGTAGTAGTAGTAGTAGTAGTAGTAGTAGTAGTAGTAGTAGTGATCAACCAAGGCTGATGATCAAAGGTTTTGTAGCTATCGATAAGATTTATCGTGGTAGTTTATTAAAATCTCTAAGAATAAAACCATTAAACTGACTAGTTCCACAATTGTTTACAGTTAAATGGATACGAGACAAATGTCCCCATGGATAGAGAAACTTGAATGATTCTGGGCAAATTGAGGCCATGCAGAAGTAATTGTTTGTAGCCGATACAGTGAAATACTACTTTCCAAAACGAGGAGCCAGTTGAGAAATATGTTACCTACTTGTTCCTTCCTCGTCTGCGATTTAAGTATGTCAAATATATATAAATATTTATACATATTTATATTCCTGTCAGTATCTCCTATGAATACATGTCCGTGGTCAATAAACCATATATATCCATCAGGCCATGTAAGATATTAGCTAATTATAGAACTTCATAAGTTAAAGGGAAATAGGACTGTAGAATCGACTGGGTCGATAAAACTGACGAATATCATTACTTAATTACTTATAATAATTAAGACACTGTTCTTTCTCCATTCATATCTCGATAGAAGCAAATTTGCTTTCTATCGATCTGGTTGAAATGTTGATGAACTAAGTGCGAGTCGTAAATTAATAGATTGTTTCCTACCCTTGTACGGCTTTGTAATTGCCAAACGTTAATATTTCAGTTATAGAATGATCGGTCGTTGACATTCTCCGTAGCAAAAATGCGCCACGTCTGTGAACGACCATAGGAAACTCGCGTGATAAGCACGATGAGCTTGTCATAGAATTGCCCAAGACAAGGGAAATGACAGCAACGCCGACAAAAGAAGGAAGCACTGTACTAACATTTTACCGGTACGAGTAATCTTTACAAGCCTCCATATGGCTTGTAAAGATTACTGGATGTATTGCATTTTGAGAGCGGAAAACATACGAAGAAAAATAAGCATCAGATTTAGATTGGCACTTGGACGTTTCCGGAAGGCTGAAAGGCAAAGTCGGCCTCGGAAAATTCGAATTCACTGGTGAGGGGAGGGGGCGAAAAATATATCTCAAGACAATCAATGCGATACTCTAACGAATTGTATTTAATTTGCAAATTATTACCTTCTAAGTTCAAGTCTAAATCTACTCTGATCATTGCTGGTCATTAACATCCCTGAAGTGATTGAACAGACACCAGTCGATAAATATAAGCAATTTCAACCGATCACTTCAAATCCACTAAAATACTTAGCATTGGACACTTTTTATGTTTAACTCCTGCTCTAATCTATGACCAAGATGTTTCAGCCGTAACTATGCAATAATTTTATATATCATGTACTACATTGTGAAATGTGAAAAATCTTTTATATTTTCATCGAGAATTGCAATTCCACAATTTCATAACTACTTCCTGTAGGTAGGTGGGGATTTCAATTACGAATTTCTCCTTTTCAAGATGGTTTTTCTTTGAAACTTTATACCTTAGCGTGGATCATTAAGAAATATGTCATATTCTGGGAAGGTAAGGACATACCAGATGCAATTCTAAGTTACTTATGAGACAAATATCTTTACAAAGCTGATGTGTTCATATCAACTCATTTCTACGTTCTTATATTTACACGAACCATTGCTCCACTTGAAAAGACATGTGAGGTCTAAAAAGCGCAGTCGAGTTGAATGATTTGTGATGTTCGTCTCTGCAGATTACTCTTTCAGTTCAAATCCTTTGGAGGTTATCTTTTCTCTTTTCAGAGTCGGTAAACAAAGTACAAATTCTTGAATACTTTTACTTTCTCTCTCTCTCTCTTCTTTATCACTCCTTTACTTTTTTGGAACGTGCAAATTAAAGATCAATTTCGCCATATTCTGTTACGCTGAATCGACCTTAGAATTACGTTGCGGTTACCTATATATGTGGCATACTTAAGGGTCTGTGACATACTTAAGAGTTTACACATTAATTTCAATATTAACACTTTGGTTAATCTAATGATTGAAAGATAATCGTCCTTATCCATAGAGAATCAGATACTACAATACTTAAGATGTCGCTTAGCTGCAGATCATCCTGATCGAGCAGGCATATATTTAAATCTGTTTTGAGCTAGAACATTCCCAATTTTAGGCTGCTTATTTCATACTACACTATCTGATATATTTCGTAAAATAAAGTAAAATGTTCTAGTTCCTATTTCAGTCTTTCCATGTGTAAATATGTTGTATCTGTGCATTCTGTTTACAAATATTTACGTATTAACTCGAGTCGCTTTTTCCTGTAGAGTACATGAATAATACGTCAGCGATGCGTCACTTCAGTTAATAATGGTTCTCCCAAGTAAATCTTTAAGTATTGTCTCTACTCAAAGTATATCAATATATCCTTACTTTCGTCATAGTTATAGTTGGAACAGTGTATTACATCTATTTATAACGCGGAAGCCTAAATTACGTACTGTTCGAATATTTGCTGTTTAGTTTATTTATCATCAACGTTACTGTTTATTGACCACACAACGTAACTGTGTTCAAATGATTCTCTAAACTTGCATATTAGAAGCACAAACCAAATATCCTTAAGACAAAGTAGATTAAACTGGAACCATTACCTTACAGCTTCTCGTTCTAGCGATCATAAATAGGCAGATAGGGATCGGAGTCAGTGAAGTAAAACTAACATATATCAAAGCAGTTTACAAATTTTGTAAAAACGGGATCCCTAAAGTGACAGATCTATTAAAAAACAGAAAAGAAATGAAAAAGAATTACTTAATTTTACAGTCATATTTTTAGACTGTAGCACAATATACTCTGATATCCAAATACGTTTTCTAAGAGTTATGCTACATTTAAATTTTTTCAAGGATATTCTTACGTTTGATACATGGAAATCGCTCAGACTAGAGATTCCACCCATGAGTTGTTTTATTTAAGCTCTCTTCAAACCATAAAATACATAGTTGACTTGTAGAGTGATGAAATGACCGAGTGGACTGAGTAATATAACATTGGAAATATCATCAATTCAAAGCCATTACCGGATAGATTGCCGAACACTTCAATTTTATGTACCCTACATATCAGATACAATTGGTCAATTATTAAGAGATTTTACTTAAAGTTGACTAGTGCTCAATACCAAGAGTGTTTTTTCCAATCACAGTAGAGCTGAGCAAAGTTCAGACATTCAGAATTTTTGTCAATGATACTGTCCATTACAATAAACGTATTATACCTTCTTCGTAAATATATGGCCTTGTGCCAATGTAGAACGTCATATCAAATATAACAGTGCTGCAGATAATATAAGACGATAGTAATACGCTGTTATAAATGCATTAATATATTCCGTTTCGGCCATTTCACATTTACGTTAAATGTCGACGGTGTAGACTTAGCTATTCATCTTTTCGGGGTCGATAATGTAAATGACATTGATATACAGAATCGATTCAATCGAGTGTAACGCAACACCCTTCACTACTGCAACTCTTCTACTAGTGAAACATGAAGCCATTATATTACTTTCTACTGTGTGGTGATACATTATTGGAAGGAAAATGTGACGTTGTGACTTTCATACACTTCCCAACACCGTTAATGGAGAAAGTTAATTGCAACAGTTTCAACCGGAAATTGGAACTGCATCGCAGTCTCGTCGCGCTTCCTTCCCCACTGCAGACACAATTATCAAATGAAAAAAAAAAATCAATATATTCTTTAATGGAGATTCTTTAAAGCAATTCATCATACTAAAGGATTTGCAAAGCCAAACAAAAAGCAAACCCAAAATCTCTAAACTGAGTTAATGCTGTCGTTTAGATTGTGCCATAGCTTGTAACTATTACAGAAATTTAATGAAATCAGAGTTGATTTGCAAGTATATTGATTTTCACTCACTGAAACCAGTGCAGTTGTTATTTTAAAGGAAGCTTATCTACCCGGTATTCCTCACGTGATATTTCAATATTTATCTTTCTGAATATTTTTTTTTTCTCTCACAGAAGCCATGAATTCATCATTTCCCTTCTCGCATTCACCTTCTCTTTCCATATTAATTTCAGGCTCTAAGAATCTCAATTTCCAAAACAATCGCTGACAAATAATGAGCTTTGTATACCCTGCACATACTCTGTCTATTTGTATTAGTGACTATCCGTCAGTCAGTTTGTCTGTATCGTGGCTTGAATATCTGACAGTCTATCTGCTCGCTTGTCTATTTATCTGTCTGTTTCTACGTACGTACGTGTTTGTTTGTATGTATGTATGTATGTATGTATGTATGTATGTTTGTATGTATGTATGTTTGTATGTATGTATGTATGTATGTATGTGTGTGTGTATGTATGTATGCATGTATGTATTTATGCATGTTCACTTCTGTTGCTAATTATCTAAATTCTTCCTCTGAAGAAGGATCTAATTTGTAACAAATATACAATGCTCCTTCGTTGGAATGTAGATAACGAAAACAATGCCAAATTTTAAATATGAGATAAGTTTTGCACATTTTTACTGTGGAATTTGTAATGTGCTTGCTGGTTGATTGATTTTTCTGAAAATCCAAGGTTATCCAGTGTCAGTAATGCATTTACTCGCAAGACCGCGTGCTGAACAATTATTGATATAAATATAAATTTATCACCTGGATATAGAAACTGGAGGTTTCCAAGTTGCTGTCTACAGCTATACTCATTCTCTTTGATTTTCAAAGTGATATTCATATGAGCAGGACAGTTGACTTCTATTATGATATATACTCTTCTTGTCCGTCCCAAACAACTTGACACATGTTTTGATGGGAATGTTCTACCAGTATTCTTTGATGTTTGTATATCTAATCAATAACAGGAGATTTTCTATATTTATTTCAGGGCAGTTTTCTTACCGGATGGTATTGTGTATTATTTTTACGACAAACTGTGTTACACATGGTAGTAGTACCTTGATAACATTTTTAGGTAGTTGCTAATCACACGTGGGATGTCTTCAACAAAAATATAATTTAATCTACATTTTTAGTTGCATCTTGGAACTGCAATGCTTCACTGCCTCTTTTGTTCACGATGTTTTTAGTTGCAATCTTTTGTTCTTAGAATGCAAATACATAGCCTTCGAAGTGTCCTGTGATGTAGCACTCACGAGACCTATGGAAGCTTCACGTCGATATTTCTACCTTCTTCAAGTCTTCAGAAAACATAATCTTGTTTTGTTAACTGAGCGTTTCAAATCTGTCTCCTTTGAGGTATGTCAGTCTGGCTGCTTTGTGGTCATATGGGAGGACATTAAGAAGTGAAAGCTGTCTGAAGAGCTCGCTGCCAACATGTAGTATATGGTTCACTTCACTGTTTAGCAGTAAGTTAATGCATTTATTTTTGGTAATGTTATTTAGTAAATGCAATCTGAGAGAGAATATATGTCATTCGCATCTTGCCTGAACTGATCTCAGTCTTCAATCCCTTTCATGTCTTCTTTGGTAGAGCCTACCGATATCAATATTCCTGTGGAGATTTCAAGTTATCATAATATGTATGGGATTTATGTGTGTTTCTTCTACAGAAATGCTAAGTATTCAATTGTTGGAATAAGTGCTGGTACTGCAAATGCATTATGTGTTATTGTTTTGTAAGAGGAAAGTTCCGACTGCTATATTTTTTCTAATACTGATATAATATTCCCGGATCTCGCTATCTTTATTCACAGTACATCCTTATGATGTTTTCATCAATGTGTAGCTACTTGTAGAATTCTTTGCGTGCGACAAGAGAGACAGACAACCGTTGACACAGAGACATTAGCTCCGATTTTGCGCGTTCAACAATCAAATACGAGTATTTCTTTTGGTGAAATTTCAATCAGGACTAGAAAATGCTGCTAATAATTCCAGCTGATTTCTGTCATTGTCAATACTTTTAGCATAAACCTCGATGTCATCCACAAAGAAATTATGAGTTGCATTAATATCTGTAGCAGTTGCAGATCCTAAAATTTAGCCATTTGATTTTGTAGTAGAAATTATAATGGAATTTAATGCCAAAATGAATAGAATTATAGAAAGACTTTCTCCTTGGAATATTCTCATTGAAATATTTATAACATTGGAGACGATCCGTTCCGCTCACGGTTTAAAATGTTAGAATTGTTACTCAGGGCTTTGTGAGCCTCTCAATGGCAGCAATTAAAACAGTTTTAACTTTTGCCAAATGGTGACAATTCAGCAGCCATGTCAGTGGACTGAAGTTAAATCCACTTTCTTAATCAAACTATTCATTTGTAAGGCTCCTACGATGTTTTTTTTTAAATTTCAGACAGCAGAGGTGTGTTAATCAAAAGTTGTTCGGTACATCCCCACACTCTCTACCTTCAACTAGCCTGCTCATCAGTGAATGGTTTTGGACTCGCAAGGATCCTGGAGAAATTGGCTCAAGCAAATTGTATATAATTTGTACAAAATGTTTAGGCAAGCCACGGGCTTATAGTATTAAACGAAATCGGAGGTTTTATTCTTGGTTACAATATTTATCTATGCTATAGCAAGCCAGTTTGGCCTGTCAATCTGACCGTCCTTTTGATTATATGTATTAGTAGTTCTCCGTAAGATGTTAGCCTCTTATATACCAGTGTTCAACAATTAGGTCCCTTCGCGTAATACAGTTTGGCTACAGCTACGAGGAAGATTTTTTGAGCCAATTGCACATGTTTTACTAATGAAAATGGTACAGAATTCTATCTTTATTGCATTTAGCCACATAACATTATGGTTGATATCTTACTTTTCGTTTCCGATTGCATGCCTGCATATATAAATGGTGTATGTATGTATGTATGTATGTTTTTTGGCATGTAGTTTTGTCTGGTATTATCTTCCAAGTCTTTCACGAATGAGGAAAGAGCTGTATCCTGTGTAACGGTACGTTTCCTGGAATTTAGATATTAAATAGATAATAGCCATGTATGTGTATATGTATTTATATATCTATATTTGCATTTACATTTGTTTCTCATATTTTTATTATTTGAATTCAAAGTAGGATATAGATTTACAAAGTAAAACAAATTCACGCAGTCCGAGTACGGATAACATAACAGCAAGTTATGAATGCGTATTGTAGAAACTCTTGTATAATTTTAGTGTCTATTAACATGTCTGTATGTGAACGCTGGTGAATAAGATCTTATCAGATATAAAATTATGAAATGTCTACACTTTTTATATAAAAGGCCTGCAATAGAGATTATTTTTTGAATTCGATTTACAGGCGAGTGGACTGCAGTAAAGTGAAATGAATTGCTTTGCTCAAGAACCCAATGAGCCGCTTGGTCCTGGAATGGAAAGCACGATTGCTAGATGAGTGCAACACACTAACAAATAGGCCACGCACCTTCTCAGACAAACATACTCGCGCATGCGTGCACACACACGCAAACACAGGCAATATGTTGGTGAAACTTTATCACTGAATAAAACATTGAACTCTATGAAATTTGACTGTATAATTATACGTCAGGTATCTATATGCATAATACATATTCGTAGATACATAGACGCATAAATACATATACCCATATATATATATATATATATATATATATATATATCGAATTCATACCCAGATAGGTTGATAAATAGATAGGGCGGTGGCATATAGATACCCAACAGATAATTACACAGTCAGATTTCACAGAGTATAATGTCTTACTCAGCAATGATAAGTGAAGTTTTTAATTATTCACTCTGTCAACAATTCCAGGCATTTCATTGTCGGCAGTATAAATCAATTCCAATGATCGATAAAATAATCAATCAATTAATTGCTAATACACTGTCACTAAGTTATTCAACCAACGAATTAAGCATTTCTTAAAAATCCATTTCCATATTCGGTCTCCCTCTTACTCTCTTTCATACACGCTCTCTCTCCATCTCTCTCTCTCTCTCCCTTCTCTTCTGTCTCCCCCTCTCCCTCTCTCTCTCTTGCTTTCACTTTATCACTCCTTATTTATCTATGTACTTTTCAGTATACGTATGTATATGTGAATGTATGAAATGATTTTATATCCATACATACATACATACATACAGATAGATAGATAGATAGATAGATAGATAGATAGATAGATAAATAGATAGATAGATAGATACACACATTTACATATATGCGTATATGCATTCATACATACATGTATAAACAGATATGTCTTTGGCATTATATTTTAGGTGTACTTCTATATTCAAATGAGCTAACGTAAATAAATCAGAACGGCCTGTGGCATGAATATGGAAAATAAAGTCGAATAAAGCCCGTTAAATTGCATAGAAGAGTAATTCTTGATTTATAGGAATGATCATTCCATAGACAGAAATGTAAACAAAAACTTTGTCTCATGTGCGATCAAGTAGAAAACCAGGGAATCAAACAATCTCTAAAACCAACATATTATGAAGAAAATACAGTCCCAGAGTCTAGAAACTAAAGGGAATCTCTGGTTTCGTACTTGTGACTCGATATATTTCATCGGCGCAGCATTTGTCCTATACTGACCACATCAATATTTACATGTAAACTTATGTACAGATAGCAGAAAACATTTAAGTGCTAGTGTAATCTGCTGATTATCTTTTTCTTAAAGCTGTGACATTTTAGAAAACTGTTTATCCTTGAGAATATCTCAACGTATGCTTTGAGTCCAGTAACTAGTTTCACGTAGGTTTCTACATTTATTTTTCTCATGGAGGGAACAAAATATCAGTTTATTGCATGTATATGTAATAGTGTTTGCACATATGCACGTAGTACTATAT
>NC_068995.1:17303533-17304572 GCF_001194135.2 Octopus bimaculoides
TATATATATATATATATATATATATATATATATATGCATGTATGTATGCATGTACGTATGTAAGTATGTATTATGTGTCTATGTATGTATGCACGTACCTATGTGTCTTTCTATCTATCTTTTTCTGTGTGTTTTTGTGTGTGTCCAACTTCTTTATACTATATTATTTTTTCTTGATATTATATACTAGCTTAAAAGCCGCAGTATCGGGCGGCTTTTAAGCTAGCTCTTGTGGAAGGCTCCTCATTAGGCCTTGCGCCCAGCAATAACTCTTCGTGCATTGAGTAAAAATTAAATGTTATTAAACTTCAAGAATATTTTTTAAGAAATGAAAATTTTTTATCAAAACAATGATATAATTTCTCGACTTGGAACTGATTGCAAAGCTGCATGATAAACAACAGTACCACCACCATAACCACCACATCTGCTATACACACACACCATTCAGACTTTTGACGCCACCATCATCAATACCTTTGACTTCGCCGCCTTCCCCTGTACTACCATCACGACTGTCTTTCAGATCACTTACTCTCACCGTCATCCCTAACCACATCGGCAACCACCAGCACCACCAGCACCACCACCACTACCACATACCCACACTTTCTCTCTCTCTCCTATTATTATTTTTACTGCTACCATCAATACTACTTTTGAGAAAACATCATCAACTCTCCTTGAATTTTTTTGTCACTCTTTCTCTACCTCTCTCTTTCTCTCTCGCTCTGTCTCTCTTCGCCACCGCCCTCACCGTCTCTATACCTACTATTACTCTGACCCCATCATGAGCAATAGAAGAGTCATTGAATAGTGAGAGAGGGGTCAAAGTTTGACACACTGGTATGCAGGAATTTGTTTTCGCATTTCTTATATATATGTCTATACACACACACGCACGCACACACACACACACACACAGATACACACACACACACACAAACACACACACACACACACACATATATATACATATATAACTATATATCTGTATACCTGTATATACTTGCATATATGTGTGTATATATATATATAT
>NC_068995.1:17305251-17306602 GCF_001194135.2 Octopus bimaculoides
TATATATATATATATATATATGTATGTATGTATATTTAGAGAGTGTTAGATAGATAGACATACAGGCAGACAGAGTGACAGATACATAGATAGATAGAGATACAGAGACACAGATATGTAGACAGACAAACACACTGACATATAGATAGATAGGCATATAGATAGATAGATAGATAGATAGATAGATAGATAGATAGATAGATAGACAGATAGACAGACAGATAGATAGACAGAGAGACAGACAGACAGATAGATAGATAGATAGATAGATAGATAGATAGATAGATAGATAGATAAATAGATAGATAAACAGAGAGAGAGAGAGACAGACAGGTAGACAATTAGATAAACGTGATTTTACAGGAGAGTTCGCTTGCAGAGTGCATGAGGGCAGTGAGTGTGTGTGTTTGTTTATATGTCAGTGTGTGCATATATTTATCGTTCTGCATATATTTGTTTATCCACAGATCGGTATATATACATTTCTATACAAATATTTGTGTGATTTGTTATTTGGTGTTTTATAATTTTACTTTTCTTTCTTAAAACATATTTAGATTGTAGCTTAGTGAAACACAATAGGAATAATTCAAAAATCAACGATAAAATGTTTGCCGGATTTTACAAAATGACGTCTAATAAAAAATCTATACTTCAGGCTGTAGATATATGTCTAAGAGTCATTATTATCTCAAACAATTTCCTTTGAAGTTACGTATATTTGAATATTTATCACAATATTTCAGAATTTTAATGTGCCGAATTTGTTTGTAATCATATATATATGTATGCATTCTCAGCTACCATTGTCCTTGTATTTTCACTGGTTTTCCTACGTGCGCATGTATGTATATGTAAGAGTGTGTATATGTGTGTGTATATGTGTATACGTGTGTGTGTGTGAGCGTGCGCGCGTATATGTACTATCACAAACCTACACACACACAGACACTCACATACACACACAGCTATATAAGCTAAAATTATATTTGTTTGTCTTGAAACGTCACTGTTTTACGAAGTAGCTTTTGCTCAGATAAGCATAAAATAGTGTTAGTTCAACGCATAAAATAAATAATCCCGGGACCAAGGTTTCCTGCGGTAAAATAGAAAGGATTCAGGATGATAGATAGTAGAATAGTAATACTTTTAGTGTGGCATTAGGCAAGAATCTTATTGAGAACTAGCGAAATATTTTTAGTTTATTATATACATATATTCTATTTCTCGATAAAAAACAGCTCTTTCATCATTTCGCCCTATTCTGTCTCTATTCACATTTATTGAATCCTTCTCTTACAGGCAAAACAAAGCATCGCAAACGTACATACTTTCTCGCTCATCTTTCAAA
>NC_068995.1:17306866-17308108 GCF_001194135.2 Octopus bimaculoides
TATATATATATATATATATATACAAAAAAAAGGTAAATATATATAGGAAAAAATATATAAATTAGTCCTAGAGCGCCCTAGAGCGCACAATGTTCCTGAAGGTCGGCAATGTTCCTCCTCGGTCAGGAGTGGACGGCCATCATATATATATATATATATATATATATATATAATATAGTTGTACTTGAAACTTGGTGTCATCGAATGAACAATGATGTGAGTCTCACGAAGAGTTTATATTTATATTCTCATATAATTAATCTTTGTACTTTATCTGTTTCTATTCATTAAAATTTATATTTAGAAATTGCTTTGCGATGGAATGGCTATTCTTACAGGGTGTCCAGACTTACACAGAATTCTAAATTTTGCTTCACCCTGGCGAAACAAATAACATTTCTATTGCATTCTATGTCCTCATTATTATTTGTAACACCATTTGTAATCTTAAAAACAAAGCCTTGTAGAATTTATGGCTCAGTATTAAAAACTAATACACTTTTGAATTCCTTTCCGGCGGAAATTTTTGCATTCTCGTCTTCCCCAAAGAAGAATATGTATTTCAATCTTCAATTTAGTTGTATTACTATTTGTGAAAGAAAAAGAGGAGTATCTATGATGGATTCTTCCAAATTTGTACATAATTTTAAATTTCTGCGACTTCTGCAAGAACTCTGCATAATCGTACAAAAAATCTCTGAAGACAATGACATAGAATGACATATACCATTCCAGTGGGCATTTATTATTTTGTTTTTAACGATTCAGTTTTCTGCTGTAAATTCTGATATATTCATGACAACATTTATTCCATCCTCTGTTGTATATTAAAAGTATATGAATGTATTTTTAAGTATTTCTGTAAGTCAAATGAATGCAAATTTATAACTGAATGCAAATTTTATGTCCGGAAATATATAATTATAACAATTTTTAAAATTGCATAATGTGGATGAAAAATTGCGTATAAATAAATTATATATATATATATTTTTTTCTGTGTGCGCAGTGGTAACCACTCCTACGCTCTTCTGAATTGAATATTCGAAGAATAATTTATTGTCTAGTTATATACATGATTGTAATCACTCAGAAGTAGATACAATAAGAAATAAGAAATAATAAGTTGTCATTTGAATGTTAATTTCATTGTAGTCAATGCTTGAACAGCGATTAAATATGAGTAGATATGTATAAAGATATGCATATTATATATATATATATATATATATATATATATAT
>NC_068995.1:17308497-17311423 GCF_001194135.2 Octopus bimaculoides
ATATATATATATATATATACACATGATATATATGTATATGTGTGTGTGCGTGCGTATGTCTGCATGTATTTGCGAAGATATATCTGTCTAAGCATTTTAGTTTTGCAGATAGTTTGCTTACGTTTCGGTCACTCAGGATATCGTTGTGTCAATGCTTGTCTTATAATAGCTTCTGATGTAACTTTTAAAATCAGCAGATTATTAGTGGCCCCCAAATATAGTGTTCTTCTAATCTGTTAATAATGAAAGTATTTTGTTCCATATATATATATATATATATATGTATATATAGTTTCTATCTTCCGAGTATTTCATACGTTGTGTCGAATGCAATATTGATAATACAGCTTAATTTTATTTTATTTTCTATGATTCCAAACTAGGCAGTTTTGATGAAATATGCTCGCTTGAATTGACATTTCTTTAATGGTGCATACATTTGCGCATTATTTGTCCTGAAATTGAGCTTTGCTTTGTACACGGTTGTATTATGTAGGAAGAAGCAGTTGGCGGGGTGGCAGGACCGTTAGTACGCTAGATAAAAAGCTTTGTGTCATGTAGAATGTCTCTATGTTGTGAGCTCAAATTCGACGGCGGTTGACTTTGCCTTTCTTCCTTTCAGGGACGATGCAATAAGTACCAAGTTAAATAATGGTGTCAATACAATTTGACCCCGCCCGTCCTTGCGAAACTACTGGCCCTGTGCTAAAATTTGGAACTATTATTTATAAAGAGGACATGTATTTGGGCTTCTGTATATATTTGTTAGATGGTTTGTAGCTATTTTTTTCTTCTGGTTGTCGCAAGGGGTGGGGTACCTAATGCGTTAATTCACGTAGTGTATTATTCTGTATTTTTTGTGGTAGACACTATCTTTGCTCATGAACCACATAATATACGGTAACGAATGTTGTTATAGTATATAAAAGAAATACGGTCGTATGTAATGCTTTGCTTTTGAAAGCAACTAAATCTGTTATAGCATGTCTGTCGTTGCCAAAGTCTCCTGTGTTGG
This sequence comes from Octopus bimaculoides, assembly GCF_001194135.2. NCBI lineage: Eukaryota > Metazoa > Mollusca > Cephalopoda > Octopoda > Octopodidae > Octopus > Octopus bimaculoides. The sequence continues at coordinate 17,309,513 of NC_068995.1, forward strand.
GCAACAATTTACAGAATGATATAGTTATATAGTATATAACATTTAGGTATGGCAATGAATAAAGCTTGAGTATTTTAATAAAAGTACTATTTTTCCCATTACAGTTACACAAAACTTGCTTCTGACACCGACGACTGGAAATGTAGCGGACCAATGTGTAACTCGTATAACACATATAAACACGGATTTAATTTTGAAAAATAATTAATATACAAATGAATGTAACCACTACTATGAAATCACAACATTTTTACGTACAATTCTCTACTAAGCATTAGTCACAACAAATGAAAACAAAAATCCTGTACAATTGATGTTGTTATGTAGACTTTAGATTTAAATGTAGAGATAACACATATTTATTTTCTACGTAAATAGCAGCGAATTTGTATTCCATAAATTCAACCGATTTTGGCATAATATATTTAATATAATTAGCATAATTAGCATATTTGAATTGTTTGCATATATACATATATACATATCTTACATTCGTTGTAGTCATATTTCATTTACAAGTATATACACGCAAAAACATACACATAAGTATATGCGTGTGTGTGTGTGTGTGTGTGTGTCCGTGAGGGTGCGTGTGTGTATATATATATAAATATATAAATATGCATATACATATATATATATATATATATATATATATATATATATATATATATATATATGTGTGTGTGTGTGTGTGTGTGTGTGCGTGTGTATGTGTGTGTATGTGTGTGTGTGTATATATATATATATATATGTGTGTGTGTATGTGTATATGTATAGGGTGCGATGAATATATTGTCGTCTAAATTAGGCAAAAATGAAAATAACACTGACATCTCAGTTTAACAGATGTATTTACCAAAATTACATTAAAACATTTTGAAATACTAAAGAGTAAATTTATTCAATAAAATCGCCATCGGCTTCAACCACGGCCTCCGGACGACTTCGGAATCTCTTGCAACTCTTCTGAACTGTCGCTTTGTTTAAGTTGGTGAAAGTTGCCATAATCCTTGCTTTCTTTACATCATTGGTATTACAAGTAGTTTTACTGGTCTCTCGCTCGACTGCGCCCCACACATAGGGTGCGTTGCAGTCTGGAATGTTAGCTGATCTGATGCTAGGGGTGATGTGATCGGAGAAATTGTCTAACAGCCATGGCTGGGTTCTCTTGTTTGTGCGACGTGGTGCAAAATCCTATTGTCAGGCATAGGTTATTCCAGCAGTCACCGTATTGACCTAGGGCGGTACTTCCTCCTCCAGGCACTTGATGTACGCCTCCGTGTTGAATGTAAGGCCGTGTGTGAAGATGAATGGAGGTTTAAGATCGGCCATTTTATCATTATCGGTATATATCCTCAGATTGACACCCAAACACTGAAATGTTCGTATTGGAGCTTCCAACGCGAATGACAAGCACAACAGCATGTTGCTTCCAAATTTCTGGCAAAGAGGATTGCATCATGATGCTGTTCTTCTCACAGACGGTGCCAAACTCTCTCTACAATGTCGTCGACAAAATCAAAAACAAATAATAAGCATGCATGAACTTATAATTACAAAATGGCTACAATTTGCTCATCGTATATGTAAACACACACACACACACACACATGATGTTTGTTAAACATCAGTTATTTGACTGCAGCTATGCTGGAGCACCGCCTTTAGTCGAACAAATCGACTCTTTGACTTACTCTTTGTAAGCCTAGTACTTATTCTATCGGCCTCTTTTGCCGAACCGCAATTTTACGGGGACGTAAACACACCAACATTGGTAGTCAAGCGATGGTCAGGGGACAACACAGACACACAAACACATCTCTCTATATATATATAAGTATGTGTGTGTGCGTGTGTGTGTGTGTGTGTGTGTGTATATATGTACGTATATATATATATATATCTATA
>NC_068995.1:17311980-17313254 GCF_001194135.2 Octopus bimaculoides
TAAATGCATATTTGAGAAGAAAACTTTTGAAAATATTTGTAGAAAGTAGAATTAAATCTATTATAAAGACATGATGCTTAGTCCATTCTGTTGTTGCTTGGTTTCAGCTCTGCCAAGTTCGAATAGATTTATATGTGAAAAGCAAACAACTTTCTAATATACTTTTTACTTTCCCAAAACATTATAGCAAACTGTGAGCGATTTTTGATTTCTATCTGCGAGCACAAGTTTTCTTCACGGTCTTAGATATCTATTGTATCAGCTGTCGAATATGGCGTAAAGATGTGGACATATGGAAATAATAGGTTATCGTTCCCGATGATATTGGTGTGTTTTTCTGGTGTTCTTTGTGTGTCGGATTCAAATATGTGAGGGTAGAATATATATCAATGACATACTGCGCTGGAGGTTGTGGATCAGCAGAACTGGTATAGAGTTAGGTCAAATAGGAAAATAGGGAGAATCAACAAAATGCCAAACAAAATCGAGAGTAGTGAATTCGTAGAATCGGTATGTGCCGTTCGATATTCAGGAATGACAGAATTAGCATAGCAACTGGAGGAAACACGCCTTGGGAGTGGTGAATTGCCAGAATCTACATCATATTTAATGAAATTCGTTGCACCATTATTTAACATTTTGGAATTAAAGTCGAATTTATAAGACGATTTTGCTTTTCATGTTAAGTTAATATAGTACACATGAAATAAGGTTGATTTAAACAACAGTGAGACTATGCAGCCGTTTTCAAAATCGTTTTATAATCTACCGCCTATTATTTTTTTTATTTGAAAAACGAAGTGTTTTTCCAAAATAGAAAATGATGAAAGAGTATAAAATTCATTAGATGTTGTTGACATAATTATTCAACACAAGGTCAGTACTGATTCTAGGAAAATATTATCAAAATTATTGCATGCCTGGAAATCATGTGCTTATTTTACGCATGAAGCATCTTTGACAGTGCCTCTGGTCATGGGGTAAATTTATATTATGAAGGAGAAGATATACATGGCAGTGGACAACTATCTCATACCAGAGTATACATTATCATATACATACATCTAAAGATGTAATACTTCAACACGTAGCCTTTGTTGTATGTTAGAACCAATGTGTGCTAGGATCTCGTGACATACATTTATGTATTATCACATAAATTGAATTGTTTGCTGAAGATACAATATCAACATTTATACATGTAAACATGCATCTCAAAGGCTCATACATACCCACGCATATGATGTATATATATATAAATATATACATATATA
>NC_068995.1:17313426-17315845 GCF_001194135.2 Octopus bimaculoides
TATATGTGTGTGTGTGTGTGTGTGTGTGTGTGTGTGTGTGTATATATTAGTCCACACACGCGCGGACACACACATATACGAATCTGTGTAAATATTTATTAGTGTAGGCATATATATACATATGCATGGGTACAGAGGCACGTTTCTATCACCATGATAATACGTGCGTAAAGTTTATAACTTTGCCATATTCGATATATGACTAGAACATTCTTCTTAGTTTTGTTGTTGTTATTATTGTTGCTGTTGTCGCGGTTGTTGTTTTTGCTTTTGTTACTGTGATAATTATTGCTATTATTATTTCCCTTTATCACATGTTTTGTTGGAGCTTCGGGAGTCTTCCATGAGTAGCAGGCTTCTATCATGCAGCTTACGGTGCCATGCTATACGTTTTTTCAGCAATCTAATACTTTCCTGATTATTCTGGCCAAGCCAAGGAGGCAAAACTTTTGAAACAGTTCTACAGGGCACTCTATTTCAATTTCATTTATATCACACCTGATGACTTCTGATACTGTTCCCAAGGACCCAACAATAATAGGCACTATCTTCACCTTCTTCATTTTCCATATTCGAGCTATTTCATATTAAGAGGGTTGTATCGCCTTCCTTCTTGATTCTTCGTGGGCCAAAGGGGCATGCAACATCAACTATATAACATATGTGTTGCATCTTGTCCACCAACACCCGCTCCGGTCTGTTATTATTGCTATTATTATTGTTTTTGTTGTTGTTGTTGTTATTATTACTATTATTATTATTATTATTATTATTATTATTATTATTATTATTATTATTATTATTATTATTATTTTATTACTATTATTTACTTTTAATGAGCAACATTGTTACTATTATTATCATTTACTTTTATTCTGCATTATTGTTATTATTATTATTCATATAGACATCAACCTTGCATGGCATTTCCAGCTGCCTTAAAAAGTCTTGAAGTTTCAATGGGATTAAGGCCAACGCTCGCTCCGATCACCATTAGCATCACTTTTATATTACCTTCTCGCATTCCATACAGTCGTGACAGTTCCACTTTCAGGTCGGAGTACTTGGTGATTTTTTTCAACCTCTTTACTCAACATTCATGTCATTTGGTATGGCTACATCAATGATCTGACAGTATTTCTCTCTCTTATTCACTATGACAATATACGGCCGACGGTGTTCGATTACACAATCCGTCAGAAAATCATAATCTCAGGGTATCGTCACTGTTTTGCATCCCCCTGCATAAACTTATTTGGTACATTCTCATACCAGTTCCCTGCTACTTCATAGTGGTATTTACGGCATAAGAGCCAATGAGGATACACACACACTTTATCGTGGCGATGCTTGTATTCTTTTTGTGCAAGGCTCACACATCCACTTTCCAAGTGAGTCACATTTTCCACACTCTTTCCACACTCTTTCCACAGAGTTTGCATTTCTGGATGTCAGAAGTTTTATAGACGTTATACTTCACTGACCTGGTAGCGAGAACCTGGTCTTGTATTGCAATGATCGAGCCTTTCGTAGTACGCTTCAAATTACCACGCCCACGATGCTATATTATCCTTAACGTCTTGTGTATTCCTTTCAAACTGTCCCTTCATTCTCATTTGAAGAAGGTTTTCTCTTCTCCCTATACTTTTCCTTGCCCATTATTTCATCTGCATTTACACCCATATGTTTCGCAGCATATTGCAGCAGGCCTTCATCACTATCAAACACTAGGCAAGCGTTCTCCTTTCACTCCATATACAATGGTCTGTATTAATTAGTCCTCTGCTACCGTGCTTTCTTTTCATTATTATTATTATTATTATTATTATTATTATTATTATTATTATTATTATTATTATTATTATTATTATTATTATCATTATTATTATTATTATCATTATTATCATTATTATTTCATTGCCTTCTGTCGTACTAAATAACCCAACATAAACCGCTAAGTATCAAAGTTTACTCTTGGTTTAAATGTTTAGTTGAACGCGCGAAGAACATTTAGTACTGATTGAATATTGTTTCATTGGTCACCTTACAACCAGCTATATACCTTCAGAGACGAACAAGGTTTTGTTTTATCAAGTGAAACATGTTGCCACTTAAACTTGATTACTCAGACGCAAACTTCATCTATGTTGTAACGTTTGTATTCTGGAGGCTTCAGTTAACATCTCATGATCTGAATTCTTAGACCTTTCTAATGTTTTTTTAAAAACATTTGTCTATCATAGAATTTCTAAATTTTCGCTTCATTTGAATTTTATCCCCCTATCTAAAGTTTGCAGACACCATGTCCCCCCACACACTCACATACACACACAAGCAAACAGATGCACACACATGCATACATACATACATACATACATACATACACTCATATATGTTAAAATATATATATATGTATATA
>NC_068995.1:17315987-17317591 GCF_001194135.2 Octopus bimaculoides
ATATTCATAAAGTCATGCGTATATACAAACATAAATATCATATATATATATATTTTATATATATATATATTTATATATAAATACATCTATATACCATAGATACGTACATATATACATACATACATACATACACTGATATATGTATTAATATATATATATATATGTGTATATATATATATACATATTCATAAAGGCATGCGTATATACAAACATAAATATCATATGTATATTATATATATATATATATATATTTATATATAAATACATTTATATGCCATAGATACGTACATATAAACATACATTCATACGTAAACAGGACCAATTATCTTAGTTTCCACTAGTCTATATAACTGCATTTTTACCTATATATTTATTTATCTGCCCAACTTCCTCTCCATCAAATACTACCTTTTCGCATTTCCCTCCTTCTCCGTTACCCTCTCTTTTTACGTTGGCCTCTCTCCATTAACACGTCTTTCGCCTCGTTGTACTTATATTCTGTTTACCTTAATAGAAATCGTTTTATCCATCTCTCCCTACCTTCCTCTTTTATCTCTATTTCTCTAGCGGCTTCTTCTGTCTATATTTATTTCATTCCTAAGTTGTTTCGCCTCGCTGAATTGGCCGGATTCCTCTCTGATAGACAAAGCAAGCATAATCATGCTTGAGTAATTGTATTTCTCGCTGGTTGGGAGAAAATGATTTTAGATTGAAACGATCGGTCAAAAACTACTTAGTGTGATAGTTAGAGCATCAGTCAAATAGAACTTAGTGTGAAAGGTGGTAAGGTAAGTTGTCTAGTCTAGTCGTTAGTGTCTTTTTATTATTACCAATCCGCTCGCAACACCAGTTTCTGGATTGCTTCCTCTTTTTTCCCTCCTTCTCTCTCTCTCTCTCTCTCAATGTTTCTGTCTCTCTCAGACACTCTCCGTCTGTCACTCTCTCTCTTATTCTCTCTCTTTTTCTTTCTCTTTATTTTTCTGTATCACTCTCCGTCTCTCTGTCTCCCTCTGTTTCTCTCTCTCTCTCTCTCTTTCGCCCAGTCACTAACTTTGCCTTCGGCTTCAAAATTTTGGCGTGGTAATTCGTCTAACACACATTTGGTTTGGGAGGAATGTCCCTGTCTGCACGCGTATGCGAGTGCACGCGTGTGTATGTATGTGTGAGTATGCAGGTGCACACGTGTGTATGTGTGTGTATGCGTGTGTAAGCGAGTGTATATGTGCATGGTTAAGGGGCGGCACTATGTGTGTGTGTGTGTGCGTGTGTGTGTATGCCTGATAGAGCCTCTGAGTGTAGGATCTTATGATTATGCGTGTATCTCCATACCCGTGCTTCTGCTTGGTTTCGAAGAAATTTCCTGCCTCTATGTGCATGAGCGTGAGTATATGCAATAGTATTTGTATGTACTTCTGTGTATGTTTGTGTGTACGTGTGTGTGTATGTGTGTGTGTTTATATATAGACTGTCCGCTGCGTCGCTTGTCAAAATGTATTGCGTTTATTTCTATATAGATATTTGTGTGTGTATAAGTTTGTCTAATACAGTTTGCATAATGTGTCTGTGTGGCGTATTTGTGTGTCGAAAACATTGTGTGTGTATAT
>NC_068995.1:17322310-17325758 GCF_001194135.2 Octopus bimaculoides
TATATATATATATATATATATATATTCATATATATGTATATGTAAATATACACATATGCATAGAAATATATATTATATGTATATATTATTCGAATATACATCTATATATAAGTGCATAATTTATATGCGTGTATTTGTGTGTGGTGTGTATGTACACAAATAAATATATATTGCACAACCATATATACACAGATACCCGTGCATACACGCACACACACATGCATGATTACATATATATGTTTATATGCATGGATGTATGTACATTCATACTTGCAAACGCACAAAGTTACAGATACAAAGACACTATTTTGTTCGATCGAACTGAAACCACCCGCTGGGATATCGAACAAACGTTTCCTTTCCTTAGAACATTTTCTCATTTAAAATTGATATCAAATTGAAGAAGTTGCTTCTCACTCGTCTTGGGAAAGATGTTTATTGAGATGTACTCAATGAATAACTTTGATTTTTTTTCTTTTTTTTTTTAAATATGCAGAAAGTAGTATTGGGATGCCTCATGATAATGAATGATCAATCATGTGAAGCTGCTGAACTTTGGATTAGCAGAAGAAACTTAAATTTATGTACTAACCGAATGTTTCGGAAAATTTACGCTGCTTTCCTTTTATCTGTCGCTATTCACAAACAGGTACATACATACCCTAATGCTTACATATCTCTGCTCGTACACACAGACACACATACAGGCACACATGTATACACACATATGCACATAACGTTAACTTACAGAACCAGTTACGTAAATGTATATTATTATTTAATAAATGTCTGAATGGTTCGAAATTAGCAGTTCTCCGACATGCGTCTCATGTGTCCACTGACAATTCCAACCTGTTGCTTTGGAAATCATCGAAAGCTTTTTTTGTATCCCCTTCACATTTCAGTTATTAATGCAAAGTTGGCTAAACTCTTTACATCATTTTCTAGGATAATGTCATGCATAATCAAAAAAACCCCCTTCGTTTACGAACTTCATCTGCTCCTTTAAGAATGCTTTTTGAAAATTACTTGTGCATTATACCATCGAAATAAACGCTTTTCTTCCTTTTTTTTCTTTTCCCGCATGCATCCCTGAACAAAAATGAGAAATCAAGAAGTTTGTTTTTCGAAAAGAAGCTCTTTACTTTCATGCATATACAAGATGTCAAGAATTCTGTTCCCTTGTACAAGTTGATTCCTTAGGAATTTTGACATACACGTACAACATATGTTTTATCAGATCTGATTAGCGTTTAAGCTTATAGTATGAAATGTCACTTTAGTTGTTCCAATATATAATTTTGATTCATCGCTGTTAGTAGCTTCGTATTGAGCGCTATATTCTATCCCTATGCCAAAGAGTTACTAACTACAGAACAATATCCGCCAATTTCCACAGCTAAATGTTTGATATTCTTTTGATGCTTATGGTAGTTGTCTACTTCTTATGCACTGTTTGACCTCCTCCTGTACCTACACCTTAGAACCATCATGGCATCGTATGTGGCTTTTTAAACCAGAGGATGTTTTGAGAAAATACCCACATAGAGTGCATATCTGACTTAGACCAGCGACAACTGCAGTTACGTTCTGATCTCTGTGGATCTTAAAATGTTTTTGAGGTCTCCGTTAGATTTCCAGACCTCTTTTCATAAATTGCAGACATACATACATAAGACATACATATATAATACATACACACACACATACACACACACAGACACAAACACACACATATACACACACAGAAAATTAATATAAACAGCAGGTTCCAATGTTTCACTAAAAAGGAGAATTATAATTGTCACTAAATGCGACTAGGGCTGAGAAAACACCTATATTATTAGAAATAAGAGATAAAATGCTCTAATGCTGTACTTAACGCACATGAATGAAAACATTCACATTAACAGGGACCATGATTTTTCGAAAAATTCCGACCGAGAAACCTTAAGTCTAGCTTCAGTTTCGCCAATTTTCATTACCTTATCAGTTAAGCCCACTCGGTGTTCGGCTTTTTCCGGACCTGTTTCTACATCAGCATTTTTGTTGCAGCCTGCTGTTTATATTAATTTTGTTTAAACACATTAGCGAATCGCAAAATCATAGATTAATTTGGATGAAGGAAACACGAATACTAATACAAAAAACAGTTCCGGAAGACGTCGAACACTGAGTGGGCTTAACTTATGAGGCAACGGAAATTGCTGAAACTGACGTCAGCCTTAAGAATGCTCGTTCGGTATTTTTCAGAGAATCCTGGTCTCTGTTAGTGAATATATTTTCATTCATGTGTCTTATACCAACGGTAGTGGCAAGTGCAATCTTCGTAATATGGAAAGATAGCTAATCTGTAAAAGTCTAAGTTCAAGATTTGAAAATTTTGGATCATTTTCACGTGTGACAAAATATCTCTTACGGGTTGGGGCCCCCCTCAAGATGACAGGTAGAATCCACATTTTTACTATGTTCCTGCGCAAGATTCCCGCATGTCTTCTTTTAATTGTTTGTTTGTGCGTATATGTGTGTGTATGTGTGTGTGTATGCTTGTGTGTGCATCATAATTTGTAGCAGCAGTGTGGCCTTCCCCTCACCTCCAACCTCTCACCCTATTGTGTTGCTGCTGTCCTAATACCTGAGAAAATATACAAACAGAGAATAAAAAGAAAGGTACAGTTCCTGTATTCCTCTATGTATGTGTGCTCATCCACAGTGTTGCCATCGTGATAGTTGTCGTTGTTGTGAATATAACAGCGAGAAAATAATAAAATAACAGTAATAAACAAGTGAAGAAAAAAATATACTTCGTGTGTTTATTTGGCAAGAAAGAAATAATGATAAATAAAATGATCATGTCGAAGTACAACAATATATATAGAGTCATTCAGAATATTTAATTGGAGTAAGGTGAATTTGAAGTAATTAGTTAATTATTCGATGTCTTACAGCTGTTTCGGGGATATCCCAAGTGTCAGGGTAACATCGCCATACACTGTGTATTCCGTCATCAAAGACAAGTTGAGAATTAGGTAAATTTGAGACAGAAAATTCAAACTGCATAATCGAATAAAATTGTAGATAGAAGAATAAAGAGTAAGACAGTACTAAGAAGAATGCAGAGTAATAAAGCTCATAGCTCATCTTCTTCCAGAGGGTATGGAGGTTGGTCCGTATTTCCGTGAGGGTGCTCTAATTAAATGTTCTAAATGACTTGAGACAACCGTCCTGTCTTGAAGTTGTTGTCCTGTTTCCTGTAATATATACCTGCTAATTCGGAAGCCTATTACGGAACCGTAGAACCGTAGCTCCAGCCTCAGCTGGGAACTTGAAACCTAACGGATGGCCAATTCTAGTGTTTACACAGGTGTACGTATTCGTTTAGATCACCAGTGAACTAATGCCTTCATATCCCTTATATATATATGTATATATATATATATATATATAT
>NC_068995.1:17325935-17331982 GCF_001194135.2 Octopus bimaculoides
TGTGTGTGTGTGTGTGTGTGTGTGTGTGTGTGTGTGTGTGTGTGTTTGTGTGTGTATGTATGTATGCATACAGAAGTGTCGAAATACCTCAAGAAGACCTCTTACAAACTGAATAATATGTACAGTTCGTATATAATATCATAATGTCATATTATAGTAATGTCCCAGTTAAAATGAGCTCCTATTAAATACGTAAATATTTTAGTCTTGAGAATACGACTGGTATTACGCCGATTAAAGAACGTTCATTCTCAGCAGCTACCTAATGACATCAACTCTGTGGATATAAATACTGGTGGATGACTTCAGGAATTCCTACATGTCCGTAAAGTATAGAACAAATGAGAGACAGGTATAAAATGAAATTCACAAGGTTCCTTATAAAGAATTGCTAGATGCTTAATAAAGAATCTATTGAATTCCATTTTCTCTTCTCTCATTTATTGTATACATAAATATATGTGTATAACTTTTTTATATATATGTATATATAGTGCAAACGCAATATTTCACTCACGCACATACACACACTCACACAGATATATAACAACAGTGCTCTTGTCGATCACTCATTTTATCTCTTCTTTTCCATACTGTGTAGTTTTATATTATACAGATTTTTCCTCTATATTTACAGCTCATGGTTTAGGGTCATATTATCTTATTAAGTTAGCGGTGCTTATCATTAACTATAATACAGTTATATAAAGTCTGTCAGTCAATTTGTCTGTCTGTCTGTCTCTGTCTCTCTTTCTCTGGATACATGCATATTGGCGCATACGCACACACACTCACATACATGCAAACATAAACGCGCACTGCCAAACGCATACAAGTAAGATATTTTTTAATTAATTTAGATAGATAGGGATCTCCTGTATGTTTTATAATGTTCATTTACTCAGACTTGTTTCAATTAAACAGTTCAAAACAGGAGTTCAGTTTCGTAAGAAAAAAAAAAACAAAAGAAAAAACAGAATGCCATAATACCAACAAACGTCAAATCGAACGCAAATTGTTTTCTGCACATTTCATATAATTATTTTAAATGAATAAATTTTTGTCTAAGGCTTTGAATATTCAGCAACGCTTAATATTTTTCTTCGGAACGAAGCGGTGCGCTGGCAGAATCGTTTGCATATCAGACGAAATGCTTAGCAGCCCGTGTTTACAGAATCAGTTCAAATTTGTGAGGTCAGTTTTTCCTTTCATTATTTCGCGATCGATAAAATAAGTACCAGTTGAGCACTGGGATCGATGTAATTGACCTACTCCCACCCCACTGAGATTTCTAGCCTTGTCCCAAAATTTGATACCAATATTTCTGTCTGAAGTTAAAATATATCAAAATATGTTTATTATAGTCAAAGAATCTATAGCACTGTTCTAGGCAAGATGGCCTGTATTCAAAATTCCAGCGACCTATGGACATAACTGTGCTCTTACAATGTGGGACATGCTACAACTCTTATATTTTAGAACCATTAAAATGTCAGAGTTAACTGATCATAGTTGTACATTCAAACAACCCATACAATATTACTAATTCAATATCTATGGCACTAGTTTCATGTAATTTATGATTATTGATCCTGGAAAAACATAGGATCAAGTCATGTTAAAGTATTTTCTATGTTTATTTGTGTAAGTTTTGTTTATATTAACTTACAGTCATTTCTGTGTATTTAATTTTGTAACATGGTTTTATGTAAGAGCCACTTCATAAATGCGCAAAGCACTAAAATATATGCGTGCGCGCATGCATACACACACACACACACACACACACACCATTCTGCTTGAACTCATGAAAATATCTATATTCACATTCACATATAAATTTAACTGTCGCAGGGAAAAACTTTTGATCTTTAGCTATAATAAATTTTGTTATGGCCGTATCAACAGATAGTGGGTATATCAATTTTTCCTGTGTTTCATTTTCAATCTTGAAATATGTAACATGTAAGGAGAGGAATTTTGATCCCATTGTTATAAAATATAAATTGGTAGCGCTGAATATTTAAAGAGTGACTCAATACATTATGCCCCAGTATTGATTATCCTTTCATTGCGAGTTCCAGTCAGCTACTTGTATATGATATTACTAACACGCTCTCACATACATAGGAAATTTACAAAAATAACAACCATCAGTTCTCCCATCATAACTGTTTGAATAAAGTGCCTTGTTCACAAACGCAACAGTACGTTTGTGGTAGATTAAGTATTTTCAAAATTCCGTTTAGCAATTTGTCTATAGAAGTTGAAATATTTCACAAATTTTAACAAAACTAAATTTCGCTCATACCTGCAGCCTGTTTATACTGATACTGATGCATATATATATATATATATATATATATATATATATATATATATATATATATTGCAATATAGTCAAACGTCCCTTAATACTAATACTAGTGTCCTGCAAATAAGAATAGGGAATGAAAAGTTTATCTAGAAAGCTTATTTTTCTTAGATTGTTCGAACAGATGGCCAGTAATATGTGAATTTGCTTGTCGTACATATGCTGCTTGGTTGCAAGCTTGATGCTTCACGCTTTTCCTATTGAACGATGATCAACTTCTAATGTAATGTAATTATATGTGTGCGTTAAAAACAACAGAAGTGATGCTGTTTAAAAGTAGCTTCATAATACTATATATAATATTAAAATATAATATAAAAAGCCGATTATAAATACTATCACAAATACCAAATATCACATATTGGTATATAGAACAAGAACCAAATATTCCAATTAACTACAAACTTATACCTAACTTAACTTAGTAGGAACCTTAATATGTACACCATCTATCGGATATAATAATTCCAAGAACATGTATTTAAAGCTACTATTACAAAGCAGGTTAGGCGGCGATTTGACACAATCGTTAGCATGTGGGGCAGAATGCTTAGCGGCATTTCAGCCATCTTTGTGTTCTGTATTATAATTCTGCCTTGGTCGACTTTGCTTTTCGTCCTTTCGCTGTCGATAAAATAATTACCAGTAAAGCACTGAGATGTTTGTAATCAACATACCTGCTTCCCCGAAATCATTACTTTGTGCCAAACTTTGAAATCATCACTACACTGAAACTTCAAATGTAAAATGAACGTTCCAGTATGAATACAAAACGCTTTCTTACTATTTCTCAATATGATTGGAATCTCTTTCTCCTTGGAGAACATTTACGGATTCTTCATCTATTGAAATAAAAAAATTTTCTCCACTTATTTGTTTACTTACGAGTGAATTACAATTTAAACATTTATTCAATTATTTCAAAGAGTTTAAATACTTATCGTTAGTTCGTTTAGATTTTTGAATAATGAAATTCTGAAAGGCTTCAAGGTTTAGCGTGTAGTGTGCAGAGTGTTAAAGAAGAAATAGAGCATTTTGTGCATTTAGATCAAATAATCATATGTAATAAGTGGAATGTAGGAAGTGATGGCAACATAATAGCAGATATGGGACAAAATATAGAAAAAATACACCGTTATTTACACGACCCATAAAAAGGATAGTAAGTTTGAAGTGATCACATAACTTTGCTTTGGGTAAATGGAACCAACGAAATATGAAACCAAGATATATATTTCTATTTCTTTAAAGATTTGGACTTGATAAGGGGATAATTTAACTGCTATGTCAAACGATAAAGCGATTGAATACAAAAATCTCTCGTTGGCTCGTCCAATGCATCCCTCATTGAAGACCGTTAGATGTGATATGAAGAAGATTTAGCTGCTGTATCTGGCACGTAAATCAGCCACTTACGGACAGCTTATTTGTTTCAATTACTCTCTTAGAGCAGGACACATTATGAGATACGTTAATTACACAGCGTAAAGAAAACCAATGAGGCTAGCAAAACATTATATGACTGCTGAATTTTGACAGAATACTGGTAGCATTTTAATGAATACCACGCAAGATATCATCTAAGACACTTGAATTATATTTCCTCCTAATTATCTTTTCTCATTCTTTGGCTGTGCATTCGAATTTGCAGTTCCTCTTGAATTAATGTGCGTGTGTGTGTCAGCGTATAATCGCGTATATACCAACCTATACATATATACATTGTACTTAAATTTATATATATATATATATATATACATCTACGTGTATGTTTGTGAGTGTGTACATGCACACACACACATGCATATATACAAATGTATATATATATATATATATATATGCATATATGAGTTTAAATATAAGAATATACTTATATATATATATATATACACATATATATGTATAGATTTCTATAAGCATATATACATATACATCCATACACAAGCGCATATATATACATATACATACATACACACGCGCATATATATATATACATATATACATATATATGTATATATGTATATATGTTTGCATAGATATATTGGTGTTTAGAAAATGATGCTATAAACGTAGCTAGCTTTTTATCTAACTTTTATTAAACTTTATCCTATTCTACGTCGCATATCAAGCGATTTTATATAGTGTCATCCGATAAACAGATATACACATACAATATATGATATACTTCTATCCCCCTTCTTCTCAAGTTATATGTATGTGTTTTTATACATGTGTTCAAATGAATATCCTTACAAATTGTTAATAGTACGTTTTGTTGCCAATGTTTATCCGGGGATCAAATTCCATAGATGAGAGGAATATCTAATGTTTTGAATAAACTGCCGATTTAGTTAGATACCATGAATGGCACTTTTTAAAAGACAGTCGCAAGATTTAACTGCTACATTTGGCGATTTGAGTTGCCTCACGAATATTCCCTTCTGAAACACTTTCACGGCAATTGGCAGCATATAATTTAATAAAATGTGATGTCTATTACGAGCAAGTAGGCGGTTTGCATTTTTGATATACTTTTACACTAAGGCGGTGAGCTGGCAGAAATGTTAAGCACGCCGGGCTAAATGCTTAACGGTATTTCGTCTGCCGTTACGTTCTGGGTTCAATTTCCACCGAGGTCGACTTTATCTTTCATCCTTTCGGGGTTGATTAAATAAGTACCAGTGACGCAATGGGGTCGATATAATCGACTTAATCTTTTTGTCTGTCCTTGTTTGTCCCATCAATGTTTAGCCCTCCTGTGGGTAATAAAGAAATAAATATACTATTATAAAATTACTTACATTTGCAAGAAGCACATTTGAGCGGTGTTGTCCATATAACCAACGGTTACCTTGTGCAGATTACTAGCGTTGTTTGGAACGTTTAGAATGTTTGGAATGAATAAGTTACATAATTAATGAAATAATTTGTATCCATTGGATCTCTCCGTTTACAAACTTAATAATAATATTTTATATTTTATGATATTTTATAAAATATATTCATTGAAGAAATATCTCTTCAAAATACAATATATTAAACCAGTGTATCTTGGATAAAAAGAGCTCTAAATACCCTCATAGTGATTATACACACACACATATACACACACACAAACACACACACACATACATATATATATATATATATATTACCATGTGTGTTTCCCGATCTGTCACTGCGATTATATAGGTAAGTGCATTATCCTTGAGGCAAGGTAATAATTTTCAAATGTTATGTTTGGAGATTTCGGCTAGAATAAAAGAATGAAGTAGAAAAGTATATGAATATAACAAATTGTAGCACACCAGCCTGTTGTATATATGTTTGTATATATGTATGTATGTATGTATGTATGTATGTATGTATGTATGTATGTACGTACGTACGTACGTACGTATGTATGTATGTATGTATGTATGTAAGCATATATGCATGCGTATATGAATGTGTGTAATTATGTAGAAAGCCGGTGTGTCAACAAATGCTCAACGGTTTCAAATTATGTAGTCTTATTTCAAACGTTTCTGTAACATTTCAGTAATATACCTCACTGAAACAAGTACAAGGTTAATATATGTACACACACACACACATACACACACAGACACACATACACGCACGCACACACACACACACACACACACTCACACACACATATATATATACGATA
>NC_068995.1:17331992-17332617 GCF_001194135.2 Octopus bimaculoides
ACTAAGACCATTAACAGTTAAAGCCCAGCATGACAACAGACCAATGAGTGGCACTAATAATAAATTCATATCGGACAAAGGCGAGAATTGAACCTAGAAATTTGTAGGTTGAGTATATATTTTGCAATGTTATACTTTTTCTGCAAATATATGACTGTATTCTCGGTCTGTTAGCTTGTTATATATTTTTGGTATATTCACACACACGCACACGCGCGCACACGCGCGCACACACACACACACACACACACACTCACACACATACACACACATGCGCACGCACACACACATACGCACGCATATACATATATATATTTATGCGTTCTTTTATTTTAGCTATTTTAGAAAGTTTTCTAGCCAAAATAACTAAACATAACATTTCAAAATTATTACATCGCCTCTGGGACGATGCACTTACATACATAATCAAACAAGCAGAGAACCAGATAGATATACACACATATGGAGTGTATATATACATATACATATATCTACATGTCTATCTATGTACGTATGTTTAATATTTTCGCACGTGATGTGATATACATATAAATATATACACAAAACTAGATAGATAGATAGATAGATACTCACAGAGACAAATTCACACGCAAAATATGTATAT
>NC_068995.1:17332627-17334936 GCF_001194135.2 Octopus bimaculoides
TATACATATACATATATATATGTATGTATATATGTATATATACAAATATGCATATATTTATATATAAACATACATATATATATATATATATATATACAGATATACATACACACACGTACGCACGCACACACCCATGCGCAGACGCTCACACTCACACACACAAACACGCACACACGCACACACAAAGACACACACACACACACACAATACACTTATGGAGATTTAGATAGAAAGTGAGAGTACTGGCAATTTTTTTTCTTTTTTGGTTTTGAAATCACAAAAGGTTTTCTTGGCGACTTTCATGTTTCTTCCAAAATAGCAATATGTTCATCCAAGATGAAAGCTGCTATTGTATCGGTACCTCTCAAAGGACTTAAGCAGATTTATCACGCCAAGTATGTGTCAAAAACTCGTGGTATTGTTTCAAAAACACAATAATGCAGTAGGGCGAATTTCAAACTCTTTTTCTGTAGGAAATTAAATAAGTACTTTTTGGTCGGTGATGAAAGCTGACGCCCAAGATATTGCTAGAGTTTTACATTTCTGTCTTAGAAACCTCACATTTGTATTATATATAAAGTTTGGCTAACTTCAAATGAAAATCTTTAGGAAAATGACAGCCTTATTTACAATATGCCCACTTCAGTTTGTGAATGTATCTGAAATACAGTGTATGTTTGAAATATTTTCATGGTAGTTTTCATATAGTTAATGCTTAACTAAAATCTATTTGTGAAAATTTCTTATAGGATACATTGACCTCAGCATATATCGGGAAAGCCCATTTGCGAGTCACCCAAGTAGTTGCAACATTTTCACTCAGTCGATTAGATACAGCACTTAACCTTCTCTCAAATCATGTTCTTCAGTCTTAAGAAGGGATGATAGAATTCATATTGCAAAATGAAAATACAAAATCTAGTGACATTTCCAGAAAAAAATTTGCTTCTAGATCTGCTCCTGACTAGTCACTTATATCCTAAGTCGATGAATCAGACAGCATCTGAGATGGTTAGTTATCGCCACAGCTTTTTTTTACATCATTTTGTGCAAGTTCTGGAACAAGTCACTTTTTTTCTTAGTGCTCGAGTTCCCCTCTACGTATTGCACGTAATTATCTCTAACAACACAACACTACAAGAGGAGAAGAAATTGAACAGTTGGGGGAACATTTCATAAAAGAAAATGACTTAAGTATTCAGTTGGTTTATTGTTGTTCCATGTGATTCGCTTGGAAGTCTAGGATTTGGCCTCAGGAGAGTTCTACTTGTTCTTCGATTGGGGTTGTATGTTCTCCTGTTTCGTATTATATCCGCATATGATCCGAAATATATGTTTTTTAGAGGACTGGGGTGTCTTTGTCTATTTTCTGGTAAAATTTCTTTTCTTTTCGTGTTGTTTTGAGTTCTGAAGTTTGTCATAGTAGATCGGTCTTTAGGTTTTGTCAGGTTTTTGTCATAGGTGCTTTCGTATTATTCTAGCCAGAATTTTTATGGTTCCAAGATCTCCTAAGACTTCGTCTCCTATCTGTTAGAGTCGGTTTCCCACATGTCTAGAAACATTTTTTACTCTCTCTCTTTCTCTCTCTCTCTCTCTCTCTCTCTCTCTCTCTCACACACACACACACGCACACACACACACACATATATACATATATATGCGCACATATTTGAATGAACATATCCGTTGATGCATACGTATGAGCGCGTGTATGTATTTATGTATGCATGTCACTTTAGAATATTTTATTCGTCCTTAAATATACTGTACAACTCAGTTCATCCCATCCCTTCATAGTATGTAAATATGCTTTTTAACATTCTGCTTAAATCTTTTTTTTATATCCTTTCTTTCTCATCTTGGACTTATCTGTCTTTTGTTTCTAATCCTACTGAATATTTCACATTTTTTGTATCTTTCCGAGGCTTTGTAGCAAATAAAGGAAATATATCATCGTCATAATTATCAACAACAACAACGACAACAGCGATAATAATGATAATAATAATAATAATAATAATAATAATAATAATAATAATAATAATAATAATAATAATAATAATAATAATAATAATATTAAATCAATCTACCTAACAAATACGAAGAAGAAGAAGAAGAAACAACAAAAGCTATAAAACAAATGAAATCCAAACTAAAACTAGAACAGCAACGGACCATGATAAAACGATGGCAAGAAAAGCCCCTACATGGTAAATACTGGGCTAAACTAAATGCGAAAGAAATAGACAGAGAAAAATCCCAGCAATGGCTGAGAAGCTCAGGACTCAAAGCAGAGACTGAAGGATTTT
>NC_068995.1:17335454-17338927 GCF_001194135.2 Octopus bimaculoides
GAATCTAAAAACAGAAACAATTCCTATCATAGTAGGTGCCTTAGGTATAATAAAAAAATATTCAGACAAATACATAACAAAAACACCAGGACTTACAAATATATATAACATACAGAAAATTGCACTACTGGGTACTGCACACATTCTACGCAAAACACTTTCAATACAGTAAACATAAGAGCACCACAGCAAACCACAGCACATACCCAAGGCGCACAGAGCTGCGCTCGGTAGTGAAGTGAAAGCACGTTATAAAAATAAAACTACTGAATAATAATAATAATAATAATAATTAGACGTGTGGGTTGGCAGAATCGTTAGCACGCCGGGAAAAATGCTTAGCGGCATTTCGTTCGTCCTTGCATTGAGTTCAAATTCCGTCGGTACTTATTTCATTGACCCCGAAAAGATGGAAGGGTTCGATGAAATAAGTATCAGTTATGCACTGGGATCGATGTAATTGACTTATGCCCCCACCCAAATTCCAGGTGCCCATAGTAGAAAGGATTAATTTCTTGTGTCTTATTATTATTATTATTATTATTATTATTATTATTATTATTACAGCAGTGCATGCTATCAAAGTGCCACTAGGATAGCGCGTTCTGCCTCATCTTCGAAACGCCTAGTTTAGAGTAGAGGCAGCTGATGAAGGAAAAATTCCATAAGTGGCTTGTCTCTTTTCTTATGTTTTCATTCTGTTGTCTGTAAACAAAGTCCGTTTTTGTGCTTTTTGTTCCCCATTTATTTTTCTGACGTCCTGTACCCGGATATGCATCTATATATACATGTAGATGTAGGTATGTACATATATGTATGTATACATGCATATGCTCATATACCATTTATTATTATATATATTGGAAGCCTAGTATGCCCATCATGACAACACGTCTGATAAGGGTACATCAGGCACATGCATCACAACCATATGTGCGTGACATGGTGATCTCATATCAAGATAAACAGCGCATGACCTTGCAGTTAGAATTTTCTTCACGTTGAGTAGCCTATATCCCTTAAATGGTCCCTGAATACGTTGTTTAAGATGAACGAAACACCGATTATTATTATTATTATTATTATTATTATTATTATTATTATTATTATTATTATCATTATTATTATTATGGAATAATTACTGTGAAGCATTGTGTAGAATATATTGTATGAACGGTCACGGGTAAGGCCAAACCAATGAGAAGTAAATGCAAGGTAAATCACAAGAAAACAAATATGTAAATTCATGTAGACTTAGCTTGTATTTAATATTTCGGGGTTTAAAAATGGGGTCATAACCCCGAAATATTGAATTAATTCACCATTTTCACATTAATTCAATTATTACATTAATTTACATTTTTATTATTATTGTTGTTGTTGGTTGTGGTGGTACTAGTAGTAGTAGTAGTAGTAGTAGTAGTAGTAGTAGTAGTAGTAGTAGTAATAGTAATAATGGTGGTGGTGGTGGTCGTCGTGATGGTGATGGTGGTAGTAGTAGCAGTAGCAACAACAGCATTAATAGTCGTGGTAATGTTAGCAGGAGTATCAGCATTACCAGTAGAATTAGAAGGTGTTGTAGTTGAAGTAGAAGCAGTAGTAGCAGATATTGTTGTTGTTTTCAGGGTTGCACGTAGGAGTAAAGCTGAAAGAAAGCGAATGCACGTCACGGAGAAATCCGAAGCGAGAGAATCCATAGAAACTCTCCAAACGTTTTAAATAGAATAACGATGAAAATAGTTTTTCTCTTCTGTATCCATGGCTTGGAACATTATAGTCAATGCTAATTCCATCAGATATATTCCATTTGTTTGCCATTTAGTAAACATCCGAAAGCTTTTTCTCAATATTCACTTGATCTCTTACAAATGTAAATGGCGATGCTGTTGTTTGGCTTTTGAGATTAGCCAAGGCTATAACCCAGCTGCGCTTGGACGAGGAAATCTGCCTACCGGAATGGAGCATTTTTTTCTTCTCATTCTCATCTAATTTAAGAGAAACCTACTGAACTGTAGGCAAATGATTATAATAAAAGTTGCCGAATGATCCAAAAGAACTAAATTAGACTGACGGATCTATCAGTTGAAAATTATGAGAACCCACGAGGAAGGAATTATTCTAAATAATAGATTCGGAGTTATCGCTGATAGCGAACTTCGCCTAAAAATGGATACCGTCCGCCAATTTAAGTGGACGGTGGATAGTGGGAAGTTCACAAGACCAAACATCATTCGAGTTGCTGCTTCCTGTGCCATATTATTTGCCGTTCATTGCACATGCTAGAACTAACACCGAGCTAATGACGACATCTGCCCTACTGTTTACTTCTCCGTACGGCAAGTAAGCCAGATTACATTCCCCTATTCTCACTTTACGTCTGAATGATTGCGATGTCCATTTTTATCG
Organism: Octopus bimaculoides; assembly: GCF_001194135.2. Taxonomy (NCBI): domain Eukaryota; kingdom Metazoa; phylum Mollusca; class Cephalopoda; order Octopoda; family Octopodidae; genus Octopus; species Octopus bimaculoides. Next base: position 17,337,861 of record NC_068995.1, read on the forward strand.
AACTTCACTTAGCGCTAGTATATATCTTATTCTGTGATGACTGTTTAGTTCGCTTTCATTCTTCTCTCCATCACTGATTCATCTAATATTTTCCTATCTGTCCAAATGCTCTATGTAGCTTTGCTTGTTATCATATTTCCACTAAACGAAGATCAGTGTTCCGTTTCAATTCATTTGGAAGCCATTGAAACTAGCATATCAGCATTATTAGTGTTGTCTATTGCTACTTCGCTGTTCTTATCAAAGTAGGAATGTATTGTAAGCTAGACAAGTAAAAATCATTTTCAGTAAATTTTTATTACTGGATCACTAACGTAATGGTCCCTAATGAATGTTTTCGTAACACCACAGCTTAAAGAATAAAAAAAAAAAAAATATGTCTGGAATAAAAGACTTTTTGTGCTTTAATTCCTATCAGCTACTTCATATAAGAGAAATAAACAAAGACTGCGCGAAACCAGATTCCGAAACAATGAAAAAGTTATATCATTGTTCGCTGGATTGGCGAATAGATTCTTTCAACAGGATTACTGTTATCAAAAATAACATCCTTCTGTACATTTTGTATTTTAAAAATGTCCATTATGCTCATTTTCCTGAGATTATAGGTTGCATAATAATGAATTACGCAATAGAGGTGTTGATTCTGAAGTTTGTGAGACTGCTGATCGAATTGCTCACAGCTCAATTATACAGCGATCATTGTAAGGAACCTCTGGACAAAAGAGTTAAATGTTGAATGGCTCAGTTTATTTAGAGGGAAGTTTGCATGCTACGATTAATACCTCAGAAAGAGAAACAGTGGAGGCGTGCCGAAGTACAACTGATGAATGCTCTTTTATTTCACAGCGAGCTGGTTGCTGTGTGCCGAAGTACATGCGCAAATAGTGCATGCATGCATGTATGTATGAATGTATTTATGTATGCCTGTATGTATTTATATGTGTAGGTACCTACGCATATATGTATGCGTGTAAGGATGCGTGAGTGCATTAAATACGTGTGAATATATGCCTGTACTGTTGTATTGTTTGACGACGTCTTTATATATATATATATATATATAT
>NC_068995.1:17339109-17352437 GCF_001194135.2 Octopus bimaculoides
TGTGTGTGTGTGTGTGTGTGTGTGTGTGTGTGTGTGTGTGTGTGTGTGTGTGTGTTTGTGTGTGCGTGTGCGTGTGTGTGTGCATGATTGGCATGCTCACACATATAAATAGCCGACTTATTTTTGATTAGTACGCATCCATTATGGGTTGATTATAATGTTAAGAAATGTTTCTGATTAGGTCTGGAGAAAGATGCGCAGCCTCCACCCTTTGCAGCATAGACTGAGATTGTTACTATTCCCCTTAAACACTCGCAAATGAGCACCTCCCAGAATTACAGGTTCTAATTTGGAGAAGTAGAGGACCGATGTTTTGGTTAAGAAGGGCATGTGATGAGGTACTTTGGTTGAGCGTGCTCGATTAACACGACCAGCGTGCTCCAAAAAGCAACAAGGCCACCGATTTCGAGGGAGGGGCTAAATGTATTTCATAGGCCGCAGTGCTCAGTTGGTGCTTATTTTACCGACCCGGAAAAGACGAAATACAAAGTCGGCTCCGGTGGAATTTGAACTCGGAACAAAAAAGACGAACGAAATACCACTAATCATTTTGCCGGCTTGCTAACCATTCTGCCAGATCACCAGTTTAGGTTCCAATATAATAATGATAGAAAACAAAAAATCAGCATGTGGAGATTTTGTTCGGACTTAAGAGGAAAATTCTTAATCTATATCATTTACTTATATTACTGGTATTTTTGTATGTCTCTGCTTAACACAGAATTTAAAACTTATTAAAATGGGTCAAAAAAGGAATAGAAATAAATATGAACAAGAATTATGACGATAATGGTTTAGCATATATTATGAACTAAATATCGAGTAAATTAAAAGGTTTGCAGAGAATATCAGAATATATGACTTTTTAAAATCCTTGTATTATGTGTCGTTCACTCTGATTTTAGTCACAGCAATATTTCTGACTGGTGTGAACTAACTTAACTGAAAACCAACAGAAACCACATTTATCTCGTTATTCTCTGCCACAAATACCCTTGCTCTCTTTTTTTTTTCTTCTAAAAATGTCAGGGCTAATTTCAGTTAGCAATATATAGGTTGCATAAATGCATAAAAAAATGTCCGGCAATGAGGCCAGTCTCTGTTATTTCCTTGTGCGAATGTGCATGAAGCCCACGTTTTCTGATTGGTTTGTCTTATGCTTCTACGATTCAGGTAAAAAATCTGCCAAACTCGGTTATTTTTAGTATATTTCTTGTTGCGATGTGCAAAAAGTAAGAAATATTTCAAGAATAATGTTTACCGTAAGAAACATTTTAAGAATAATGTTTAAGAATGATATTTAAGAATAATGTTTAGCTCTCATGGTGGCACGCGGCCATCTAACCCCTCTACCGCTTTCTGTAATGAAATTAATTCTATGTTCTTATCTTCTGCTTCATATCTAAGGTGATGCAGTTGTTACATTTGTATATCGCTTTGAAGTATTGATATTGGAATAACACAGAAAAAATATACAATGAAACTGTGCTATGAGCGTATTTGAAGAGTTGCTTATTTTGACTGTTTCACCTTTTCGCCTGTAAAACTTCACATGTAAACTTGAGAAGAGTGTGTAAAGAGGCGAAGTCAGAGAACAAAGCATAGCCATAAAACACTAAAAGTTTTCACGATCATTTTGCGTTTCATGATCTACCCGTTGAAGCGGCTGGTAGATTCCTAGATCCATTAATCGAATTCTTTTGGTTGTATACTGGTAAGAAAGCCATTCTCACTTCATCAACTGTATCAGTAACGATATCAAAGGTATTGCGTAGATATGCATATGAGAGATCGATATTAAATCAAGACTAACAATTCATATATTGAAAATCACCTTTCACATTTCCTGGATAGATGCACTACTTTACTTCACTTGGTAAATTATCATAGGCCAAACCTATGTAAGCAATTATTTAAAATATAAACGAATAATAAAATTACAAATATCGCTCGAACACGTTTAACTATCGCTTTCTGAAATCAAGCAGCCATGTACACGATACGGGATTTGTGCAAAGCTCCATCACAGAAAATTGATGGATATATATATATATCAATTTTAAGTGAAAGATTTACCATAAAGGCACAAGCATGGCTGTGTGGTAAGACACTTGCTTCCCAAAAACGTAGTTCGGGTTCCGTCCCACTGCATGGCCACTTGGGCAAATGTTTTCTACTATACCCAATATAAATTTGGGGAGGCCAAATTTTTGTTAGTGGATTCGTAAACGGAAACTGGAATCAGTTCGTGGCATACATATATATACATATATATATATATATATATATATATATACATATATATATATATATATATATATATATATATATATATATATATATCCAGAGAGAGAGAGAGAGAGAGGGGGGGAGTGCAATGAGTAAATTGTCACCATTTTATATTTTTAATTTCGTGCATGCGCACTGTTTGGTTTTGGTTTTCTCGACTACGCAGTATAGTAGGGCTAGTTGAGCACTGTCTGTGAGAAAAACAGCACCATCACGCGATTCCCTCTGCCAGAAATTTGGAAACGACATGCTGTACTGCTTGACATTGACTCCGGAAGCTCCAATACGAGCATCAGTGTGTTTGGGTGTCAACCTGAGAACAGTACAATATGTCGACATGTACCGAGAGTGATAAAGATGAAACTTCCAGCTATCGTCATGCTGGTTGGAATGATCCCTACTGACGGAGACGTTATGCCTCCATTCATCTTCCCACACGGCCTCAGACTCAATATGGAGGTCTACATTAAGTGCCCTGAGGTGGTAGTGCTGGGCCGGGTCAAGAGGGTGACTGCTGGAAGATATTATGTCTGGAAAAAGGACTCAGCACCATGCCATAAAAGCAGGAGAACCCAGTCATGGCTGTCAGACAATTTCTCCGACCACATCACCCATAACATCTGGCTACCTAACTCCACAGACTGCAACCCCCTTGATTATTATGTGGGACGCATTTGAGCGAGAGATCAACAAAACTCCTTGTAGCACCAAACAGGAACTGAAGGCAAGGACTATGGCAACATTCACCAACGTAAACAAGGAGACCGTCCGAAGAGTTGCAGGAGATTTCGAAGTCTTCTGGAGGTCGTGGTTGAACCTGATGGCGATTTTATTGAATAGATTTACTCTTGAATATTTCAAGATATTTTAATGTAATTTTGGTAAATATATCTGTTAAAATGAGATGTCAGTGTTATTTTCATTTTTGCGTAATTTAGACGACAATATATTCACCTCAACCTGTATGTATGTATATATATATATATATTCATCATCAGCACCATCACCATCCTCATTTAACCCTCTTTGTTCATGCTGGCATTGGCTGGATTGTTTGAACGGGTCTGGCACGCTGGAAGGCTGCACCCAACTCCAGTCGGATTCGCCATGGTTTTCTACGGCTGGATGTCCTTCCTAACGCCAACCACTCCAAGAGTGTAATGGGTATTTTTACGTACCGCCTGCACGGGTGCCATATTCGTGACACCAGTATCTGTCATGACTGCGCTTTTGCTCGGCTTGATATGTCTTCTCAAGCATGGCATAAAGCCAAAGGTCTCGCTCATCGCCTCCGTGAGGCCCAACACTCGAGAGGAACTCTGCCACTTTGCCTCTGTGAGACCCAACGCTCGAATGGCACGGCACAGGTGCCAGTTAAGTGTCACCAACATCAGCCACGACTGCGATTTTACTTGGCTTGACGAGTATCGCCAAAGGTCTTGGTCACTAGTCATTGACTCTGTGGAGCTCAAAGTTTGAAGATCAAGCTGCACCATCTCGACCGATGTCTGCCTGGGTCTACCACTGGTTCGCTGCACAGTTAGAGAGCGGCACTTCTTTACACAGCTATGTATGTATGTATGTATGCATGCATGTATGTATGTATGTACGGATGGATGGATGGACGGATGGATGGATGGATGGATGGATGGATGGATGACTGGATGGATGCATATATGTATCTATGCGTGTGCGTGTCTATGTGTATGTGTTGGTCCACCACCACCGCTTTACAACCTGTGCTGGTGAGTTTCCCTTAGCGTAAACTAGCGGTTCGGCAAAACAGACCGATAGAATAAATACCAGGCTTAAAATAAAGAAGCGCTACCGTTGATTTGATTGACTGAAACCGTTGAAGGTGGTGCACCAGCATGGCCGCAGTCAAATGACTGAAACAAAAAGATAAAATATTTTAAGGAGACAAAAGTTGGCGCGAGGAGAATGGTATATGACCAAATGTTTAATATGGCACAAACATACATAAACATAGGCATACATATATTTAACTACCTACAAGCAGATGTATATATATATATATATATTATATATATATATGTGTGTGTGTGTGTACAAAGGTCTTTGCGTGTATATGAGAATCAGTGTCTCCGAGAGTAGCTAAGATGGGTGCACGATCGCTGATGCATTCAAAGCTGTCTTGCTGATTGATCCCTTTTTTCTAACCACGAAGATATTCTCTTCTATAAGCATGATGTTTACATTTATCTATGCATATGTTGTTGACTAAATCCTATCGATAAAATGTGTCGTACTGCATAACATCGAAGCAGAGCAGAGGTAACGCACCAGGAATTTATACATAGATACATAGATATATACATATATGCATACCTACAGATAGACAAACAGAAATAAAGACACACATATATACGTACATACGTATGCATAAGCGAGCCGAGTGCTTGCCTAAGTGTGGGCGTTGAATTTTCTGTATCTATCTTTCTATAATATCTTTGTCATATCTATCTATCTATCTATCTATCTATCTATCTATATATCTATATATCCATCGATAGATAGATAGAGAGAGAGAAAGAAAGACAGACTGATAGATATATAGGTATCCATACGTACAAACATACACATACATGCATATATTAATATTTCTTTTATAAGCTGAAGACAAGAAATGCAATAGCGTTTGAAGTCTCTAGAGTAGAATGATTGAAGAGGCGTTTAGTTTACGTGAACTCCAACTTGAACTGCAACGCTGTGTTGGCTGTGAAGCCAAACCCCTAAAGAAGATGATTTTTTTTTCTATACCAGAACGGTGGCATCCATGCATTATTATGCGTTGAACTGTTGTCCATCTTGGCTGAGAACCTACAATATCAACTCTGACTTTCAAATGACCTTGGCACTCCACTCACCGATCATTATTTTTCCATCGTAGAATAACCCGTCATATGCTTAAATTATTCTATCGCAGACTGACCGGAACTTGTTATGTCGAATTGTTGTGCCTTTCTATAAGATGACGCACTCGGGATTACGACTTATCTCACCAATGTCCAGAAGTTGGCACGTGGGATGCAAACGCATTTTACACAAAGTATGTGAAATCAATATCCAGAAGCAACATTGTTTTATAAATGAAAACACAATGCATAACGGTTCGTAAATTGTGATAAATTGCTCAAATGCAACAATCCATGCAACTCCCAGAGGCTATGAATTACAGCAGCCATTCTATAAATGTGTTCACGTATGAGTGTAACTCTCGACATTGTCTGTTGCGTAGTTAATTTTTCCTTTTTCCTTTTCTCTTTTTTTTTTGTCGTCTCTTTACAGTGAATATTTTTGTGTGAGGGCAGGATAGTATTGTAAGATTTCCCTTCATAGAGTCACACTCACGAATAAATAAATAATCTACTGAAATATGTGCAGTATAACATGAGGTACGAATGAGCTATAAATCTGGAACGCAATTAACCTCCTAATTCATGTTCCCGTTTATTTTTTCAATCCCGAGTGCTTTACCTGACCGGAATATATATCTGACCCGAAATTCATTACGAACGTTGAGTACACAAGGTATTCACTAATGTGTATTGAGAATCTAAGAGCATATTAAAACTTTAATTACATTCCTTTCCTTGTTAATACGTACAGTTACGAATAACATGTACAAAATACACTGCTAGACTTCAATGAACGCAAACAAAACTGCATTAAATAAACATTGCACTCTTTTATGGTAAATGTATATATCTGTTTCAATGGCAAGATGGTGCGATTCTGTCAACGAGAGAATGTCTTCATACACATAAATAAAATACGCATCATATATAGTTATGAGGAAAACATTATTGCAGTAGATACTCGCGAGAATGGCAGACGCGTTTCGCCATACTTGGCGATTTTCCATTCTGTGCATCCGTTTTCCACTTGCCAAACCGAGGATTTTGTTTTGGCATATGTAAAACAGTGGATAATGCCTTTACTGGTATTGTGGACAAATGTCAGAGTATGGCGCTTTTCCTTTAATGCTATTTCAATTGCGTTCACCGAGTTTTGTACTGCCCAACAGACATTCAGTGTTAGTCACTGTCTCCTACATATCGAGGCTGGGACTTCGATTAGGCAAGTGAAAAACAGATGCATGGTATTACATCAAAGGAGGGCGAAAATGCAGTAACGATGCTCGCCTTACTCTGGTATATATTGTGTGTTCAAATCACATATAATATGCTTATGAAGAATTTCTGTTTTCAAACAGGAACCATAAGCATTTTGCTTTTCTTTGGTGTATTTAGTATAGTAGGTGAACGGACATCGATGCAAAACAAGTACTGCAGTGCATTCCAAGAAAATGCCTTTAGCACATTAACGCATGTAATATCGATTCCCCATTAATATCTTTGGCACATTATTAAATGTGATATAGAACCAACCTTGCATATAGGAAGTATTGCAATTTTTTTAGACTGTTTTATTTCGAAAAATATAAGAAAATATAAAACAAAAGAAGAATGCGTCATTTATGCCATCATCTAGGATATATAAAGCAATGCGTAATGGTATTTCTCCGTTACATCTATTTGTCTAACTGAATTCGTTTTCGGTGCATCCTGTACACTGGAAGAGATACCATATTTCATAGAAGAAAGGCTTAATACATCTAGTAATATAAGGAAAAAATTAAAACTAACGAATCTGAAGAACTGTGACTAGGAACTTTATTTGCTTCCAGAAACGACTTTAAACTTTCTTAGAAAAACCAAAATATGGTTTACGTGTGGAATAAAGACACACTTGCGGTTATACAACGATGAAGCAGTCGATAAAGAAAGCAAATTGAAATATAGCACCAAAATTTCTGATGGGTCAACATATTACACCGTGGCAAGGAATGTGATGTTACAGAACGGGAAAATTTGCTGAAGCAACAACATATTTTAACTGTAGCTTGGTTTACAAAATGTCAATTTTCCAGTGCGGAGAAAGTATTGAGGTTTTTAGAACTAATAATTTGAAGATTTGTCAATATGACTATCATTCCAGTTTAAGTGAGCGTATGTCTAAGAAATTTATGCACAACGATAGATTCTATCCCCAACCCCATTTCGTATCATAATTCAATTAGTAATAATATTTATAATTTAATCACCTAGAGGACAAAATAATAGGTAGGAAATTTATACTGACATTACAGGCATTCTCTAAAACCCTTCATCTAGATAGTGTATTATCCCTGCTGTCTTATGTTTTTGACTTTCACATCTTTCATTCACAAGGTTGCGGCTATGCTGGTTTCTTGTCTTTATGCAGAACACTCAATACTTATTTCAAGCTAGTACTATTTCGTATATTTATCCAACAAAATGGAATGGCGTAGGCTTCATGTACAAGCATGCAAAATGACAAACCAATTTATAGCTTGAAGGAAGCAGATATACACCTGCAGCAAGTCATAAAAGGCGGTAATATGACGTAATGGTCGTTTGCCCGAACAAGCATAATTGTTGGTAATCGCATTGGTTATCGAGTCGTTTTGTTTGGCCTGGTATGAATAAGGATATTCATTGTTGGGTTTAATCGTGTATGCAGTGCCAAAATGCAAAAGTAAATCGTCACAGTAAAGCACCATTAGGTACTTTTGCAAATCTTGATGCCAGATTGCAACACATTCATATTGACGTATTTGGGCCATTACCTCCAGTAGAAGGTAATATTTATTTGTTAACATACATAGATTGTTTTTCGCGATGGCCAGAAGTTTATCTAATCAAAGACTTATCTTCAGTAACTATAGCAATAACTTTATTTATCAATTGGATGTCTAGATTCGGCATACCCGAAACATTGACAATAGATCGTGGAAGACAATTTGAGCCTACACTTTTCGCAGAATTCAACAAATTGTTGGGAATTCATAATATTCGTACATCATATCATCAACAATCTAACGGCATGATAGAAAGGTTTCATAAGCAGTTGAAATCTTCATTAAAACTTATTCTGATTCTCACAGTTGGTTAGAAGCTTTACCAGTAACATTGTTAGGAATCAGGAGTGCTTTTAAAGAAAGGTTACAGTCCTCGCTCAAAATTTTCTCGTACGAGCTCCAGGACACAGTAGTCATATCAACAACTTGTTCAATTGTTCGGCTACGGTCCTCCTAGATGAATCCATGAATTTTTGTGATGTTTTCATTCGTTGAGGAGGCCAGCGGTCGACCTGAACGATGTTCGTCCTCAAGCGAGAAGTCCCCATTCCTAAAGCGTAAAAACCATTACAATAACACTATAGGGAATGTAGCCACATTTTCTTATACTCAATACATAAATAATTCATTTGGCTAAGAAAGTTGAAGCATACCGCTATAACTATCCATAGAAACGTAGAACAATCTGACAGCATGACTTATGAGTGAAGGCCAGTTTCTTCCTGTCCCTCTATTTGGTGTTTTTCCTGTACGTTTTTGTATCGTATATCTGTTCGGATGTATTATTGTCCTCTATTGCTTTTTGTTCTATTTATATATATATAATTTAGAGAAAAGAACCACAATTATTTCATTCATCCAAGAAAATGCACACTTACATATAGAAAAATTTAATAAGTAAATATTCTTTTACTATTTAAATATTTATTACTCTGTACTTTTTTGATTTTTATTCTAGGTCTTTTTAGTGCATTTACTTATTAAATTTTTCTGTATGTGATTGCGGATTTTCTTGGATGAATTAAATAATTGTGGCTTTCCTCTCTAAATTATATATTTTATATATTATATATTGTGAAATTTAATTTAATTTTGATAAATTAAATTAAATCTTTCCCTGTAAATTTGGAATTTTTTCCCTAATATATATATTCATATATATATACATACACGTGCGTGTGTATGTGCACGTGCTTTGTATTCCTTGGTTGCGATGTCGATTCTGTGTGGTAGTGTGGCAAAAGTGCTGTTGTAAATAAAAGGGACTCTTTTCTTCTTCACGTGTTAACTGTCTTGATTTGTTTAGGAGAGGGAAAATGCGAAAGAGAACCAACACCTACAACGGTACTTGATTGCTACATTTGTGATGAGAATGCATTAGTGTAAAGGAATAACGGGACAGAATTCTATTTACTGCTCAAATAATACATCGAATTTGTCGCACCCCTCAGCTTCTGTGTGTCTCTATTTCACTACATTTATACCTACCAGTCTATCTATCTCTCTGTCTGTCTGACTGTGTCTCCCTCTATTTATCTGTCAGTCTATCTGTTTACCTATCTGCTTTTCTTTCTGTCTCTTTTTCTATTTCATTCATTTATTCTTTTCTGTACATCATCTATCTTCTATGTATATATGTGTGTATAGCTATGCCTATATAACTATATCCGTGTATCTTTTAATAAAGTGTATGCATACGTGCACGTTGATATATATTGAAGTGTCATGTGTGCGTGTGTGTCTGTGTTTGTGTGCGTTAATACATATATATATATATATATATATATATATATATATATATATATATATAGTTTGTGTGTGTAAGGTGCCAATCTGAGCAGTCATGTACGTGGTCAGTGTTTCCGTATATGTACGCCTTTTGCATTTTAGTGTGCTTCCATGAGTGTACATCAGTATTCGTGCTGCTGTAAGTTTAGACATAATTTTATAGTCACACGTTTGAATACACCCATACATACATATATACATACATACATACATATATATTATATATATGTACATACACACACAGAGACACACACATATCTATATGCCTGCGTGTGTCATGGGTGGTGTCGTGTATGCGAAGTTAAAAGCGAGATGGAAGTGATGCAAATTACTATAGAAGGATACATAATTGTATATCGTAATTATTTTTTCCCATCATCTAGTCAACAAAACATTGTCTGAAATACAATCCAAATCATAGATATCAAAACTGTCGTCTGCATCATACATCGAAATGTCAAGCAGTCTTTATTTTTTTATTCATTCTCATAATTTTCCTTTCTATAATGTTTGTTTTCCTATAATTCTCCTCATTTTTTGTTGCCTATCATTATCTATTTGCTGTCTGTATGTCTGAATCTATTCTTCCTTTTTGCATTTATTATTTATCTCGTTGTGATGAGGAATTATACTTGGTTGCTTATATAATTTCGGAATATATCCTTCTAATACTCATTTTTTTAGATATCGTTGTGTTATTTGTATTCTCTTTAATCGTTTCTCTTTAAAATTCTGTGAGGTTTTACAAATTAATCTCGGATTACTTGATCTTGGATATACCACATATACTGAAACTGTAACTTGCTTTGCCATCAAATATCCCATTATTACTTAAAATGTTATAGTTATGCTAGTTTGACTTTAGCAGCATGAACCATGCTTTCACTAATCGTTGAAGCTGCCTATATTGTCGTAGACATACCACAGGCTCACAGGCTGAACCGGACCGTCTATAAGTGCGATAGTTGAACTTCCAGTGCGTAAAAATTGGAGGGACGTGGGGCTGAACATTCTTTCAGCATGATAAATATTTCAGCAGCTGAGACCAGAAATGAAAAATGAATTGTCCTGCTGAAAGACACAACGAGTTGCTTGGTGGTGGATTCGGATCTATGGATTCCTGTCCACAAGTGCAACACCTACTAGAACCAATCAAGCCTCTAGAAATATTAGTCAACCTTCCTTCAAAATCTTACGTTATGCTCAAGAGAAAAGAAATGACATAGTGTGTAATGATTATATATATATTTTTTCTCAAAAGATGAGTTACTTGTAGCTTCTCAATAAAGGTTGAACCAAAACTAAACCATGACGAGTAAAAACATCGACCTCGTAAGGATGAAAGGCAAATCAACCTCCGCTGGATTTTAATTCAGGTCGAGAAGACAGGCGAAATGCCACTAAGCACTACGAATAAATATTAAATGTTATTACCGACTATCATTAAATTGTATTTTCTAATTCATCTAAGAAAAGGACCAGTTGAGCACTGGGGTCGATGTAATCGACTTTTCTCCTCCTCCGAAATTGGTGGCCTTGTTTCAAAATTTCTAACCAATATTTATTCGTAGTTACTCTCATCTCTTTCGAATCGAGTGACATCATTTGCTATTTGTTAACAATCTAATTTCAATTTACTCAGCTTTGAATATTTTATCCTTAACTGATTTGAGAAGTATATGTATGATTACATGCAGTACCGTCAGAACAAATTACGAATGTTGTCAGATGGAATTTTATTACAATTAGAATAATTAACATGAGAATACTTCGAAGTTACAGAGTTCCTGGAGTGCCGTATTGAATGATTAGTGATATTTCTTATGCATGCTGTTTTCTGATTTCATATCCAACTGAGGTAAATTTCCTTACCTGAGCTTTCTTTTTTGTTTTTCGGGGAGGTGGGGCCTTTGCAGTATCTTGAGTAGCAACCTATAATGCAAAGGAGAGAACGATATAAATGCTACCTATCAGGGTAGGTTTTGCGGTTCAAATGATTGAAAATTCATGAATGCAGATCCCCAGCATGTTCACAGTACAATGACCGAAACCAGTAAAAGAGTAAGTGTGTTTAGGAAACGGACTTCAAATTTTTGTCAGCACATCATATGAATAATGCATGAGTTTGTTATTGCTGCTGATATTCATCACAATACATGAACGGTATTTTATAGTAACGATTCTCTGAAGGAGACAAAGTAAATTGAACATCAACAGGATTTCATATCAGAATATATATAGAAGAGAATAAGTAAGTCTTAAGGTCTCCGCCTATCCAAAGAAATATTTCTGATCTAGGCACAAGGCTACCAGTTCTACACTGCTACATTAGAAGATACCGTTCACCCAAGTCGTTGAGTGATAATCTATTCGATCCAAACCAGGATTAAGGAAAGGAAAATTGACCCAGCTGGAACTGAACACAGAAAGGAACGATTCGGACGGAAAAGAAAAAAATAAGCTCAAAGCGTTTTGCACAAGGCACGACCAATTCAGCCAATCCATGACCTTCCGGGTACAGCATACTAAAAATAGCTTTAAGCAACCTAACTTATTCCGCCTTTTTAAATCTTAGTATTATTTCAGAGAAATATTTAAAAACTTGTTTGGTAATATACTTTTACATTTAATAACCTGGACAAATATTACACTAACGAAATAATTGTTACCATTCCAATCAATATCTCGATATATTCGCTATGGTGGAATGACATTTTTCATTGCAATGTATGTATCTTCATTCCCTCAAACGTTTTCTGTGATATTTTTAATATTCTAATCCTAGAAAATTATGTAACCAGAAAACTGCATGCAATAAATGTCATTCTGGACGTGTTATCAAAGGCCTGCGACGTTCGTCATAAACCTTAAGACATTTGCTATAAGGATATTAATTTTTGTATTTCCTGACGCGGCAGAGTTTATATGGATAGAATCTTTGTTAGGTAAAAGTTTCAGACAATAACGAAAATGGACGGGTTACATGCAAACACCAATGATATACACATTTTCTTAATATAGATTAAAGGATCCACAGTGTTGGTATTCTAATAGAGTATCTGAGTATTTAAGTGACAAAAATAAAAATTATAAACACTTTCAAGATATGGCTGATATAATTCACTGCGAATGGAATTAGAAATATTGGGCTCCATTCTATAACTAGGGTCTCATTATGTTTCGCTAGAGATCAGCTCATAGGATAGTATTTTCTTCATATGAGGAATACAGAAAAATGTCTATATTCGTATCGCGTAACCATGTCTTACTCTCTGATCGCATGCTATAAAGGAACACAAATCTATTCAGGATATGAAGTGCGCTATATTACATAGCGTAATAATATGCGTGCGTATGTGTGTGTGTATGGTCTTTATTTTTGTGTCGTATTGATACGCACTAAATTAGTAGTCCACCTACAAATATATTTCTGCTTCGCTTATATATATGTTCATATACTTATATGAATGCGTAAATTTATATATATATAAATATATATATATAATCATTAAAGTATATAACATGTAATATGCATACATAAATATATCAATAAATGTGTGTATAT
>NC_068995.1:17355054-17357859 GCF_001194135.2 Octopus bimaculoides
ACTTCCTCTTCCGGTCTTTTCATCATGTAACCTCGTGGGCATCGGTACCATTTTCCTCTTTCTCCGTTCTTCCATTCTCCGAACTTTCCATCTTTCCGACGAAGGGCTACGCCCGAAACGTCATACACTCTCTCTTTCCTTTCCTGAGCGTCCAACAATACTATCCATATCACGTCCTCACTTTGTTGTTTTTTTTGTTTTTTGTTATTGTTTTTTTTAACTATATATATATATAAATATATATGTGTAAATATTTGTACGTATGTGTGTTTGTGTGTGTCAATGTGTTGTGTGTGTATAGTTGTGTGTAAATAGAGGCGTGAATGTATGTAGAAGCGTGTGGCTTCGTGATGAGGTATTATACGCATAATCGTAACATTTTAGTTTCGATTCCTGTGACGGACCAGTATTCCGTCCTTCGAGCGGTGGGAATATATACTAAACAAAATCCTGAAATCGGCCTTACGGGCCTACATATCAGGAAGGGAATTGGGTCCTTTTGATACATACACAAACATACACATTCACGCACACACATACATATATGGATCAAAACGGTTTGATTCAAATTAGTTGGTACACTTGAGTTTCAAGCGTGATGCTAGTCGTCAACCATTTTAAATTTGAATAAGACAAATTTATTGTTATTACCATAAGGTGAACTGCCATTGGTTGAAGGAGGTCATGCGGTGTCGTAGTTTGATGTTAGTATATGGGTAACAGTTAGTTTGAAAATACTGCATGGCGAACAGGAAATGGACCACGTGGAGGAAATAGACTAAAAGTCAGTCAGGTTTGGGGGCGGGGATGTAGGAAGGGGTGGCAAGTGTAAGTATATAGCTCTATATCTGGTTGTGCGGACGCGGTCATATAGTTTTGTGCGCATGTTTACTTTGATGCAAGTGTGCGCATCTGTACATGAGCGCGCACACACTAGTTTGCACATATACTCACGCACACACGTTTGGAAGAGTATGCACGCGCGCACACACACACACATACGCTTACATGCAAACACATACACGCATACAAACACATGTGCATTTATTCATATGTAAATTCTCATGCATGTACGCAATGATACCAGTGTGTGCGTGCATAACTGCATACGCACGCGCGCGTGTGCAAGCGACGGGGATTGGTAAGCGTTGTAAATTGGTGTTTCGGGTTGGTATACGTTGGGGATTGGTGAATAGTGGTCCTGTTCATGGGGTTGGTGTGTAGCAGTGACCTTGGTGCAGGCGGTGCAAAGTAGCTGCTGGTGCTAAGGTGGTATATCCTGGTTGTTGGCGGTGAGAGGCCTGACATTTGCCAGAAGGGCGTGACAGTAATACGATAAATTGTATTTCTTTTCGGTGGATACTGCGGGTTGTTTGAGGATATGCAGTTTTTCGCGGTGGTAGAGCTGGCAGATGGGAGTACCGGGTGAATGTGGTGGCGTTCTCTCGACAATAGTCTACTTGATGCTGGGTATTTCATCTCGGAGATCTCGGAGTCTCCAGCGAGAAAAGAGACAGGGAAGTAGAGTTTTCTCTATCCCTGGATCTGAACGAGTGAATATACTGGGAGTATCTCCTCTTGAAGTCATTAACTGCCCTAGTAATGCTATTGGATGGAGTAGGGCGGCTCTGTATAGTACTGACCTTGAGAGCCAAGATCTTTCTAGAGGGTACATGGTGGAGCTTCAGAAGTTGCAGGTTGGGGTTGGAGGTGGTGTGGGGTCATTTTTACCTCTGTTGGTGCGTGCGATGTTAGATGCGATGTTGTCTAAGCAGGAGCAGCTTACTTTGACATTATGGGGGCTGAAACGTTTGTAATACTTAAGGCCTCTTGTGAAGTTTTTCTTAACGACAGGAAGCCCCTAGCTATGTTGGTGGAAACTGCTAGGTTGAAAGTAGACTATACCATACAATTCTCCTTCTCCTAACCCTTTTGGGGTGAGCAGAGGGTGTTTGGGGTTTGTGTACATACGTGAGTTCAGTAAACCCGCTCCTAGCAAAAACGTCGTTGTAGTGGGTGGGGTCAGCCCTATTAAAGATCTCTGCATCGACCGAGAGATTAGATAGTCTCTTGAGGGTATCCAAGATGTATAACCCGATGAGATCAACGATTTCGACCCCATCAAATCTTCCCATTGATACGTCGAACAATGGGTCGTCTGCTTTCTTGACCCAAAAGGAATCGTCGTGGGCCAGAATTGACTTTCTGACATCCATGATAATTCTGACGTCAAAGTCACTAATGCTGGTGTATTGCTCAGAAAAAGTTAAGTACGTACATACTCATACGTACATATGTGTCTTAGTGGTATTTATATGCTTCTATCTAAGGTGCAGCCTTACGAGATACGTTTTTCTCATAAGGCTGTATATGATGTGGCATCCGTTGGAGGCCAGACGAAATGGCGAAGAGATAAATGCTATCCTAAAGCTGCGACTAAAATATTTTGCCATAATGGAGCGCAGTAAAATAGCTGTCATTTACTGAATCGTTCTTTCCTATAGCTTGACCTTTAAGTAGGATGTTCATTTTGACTAACAATAGTTACAAAATGACAGCTGTGAACGAATGGTTAATCTTTCTTGATTATTTTCACTTCCCTCGGCCTCTTTCTCACTCATATACATACATTCATTGCACACACATTCAAGCACACATTCGCGCACAGACACAGACACACACAAACACGCATAGATGCATGCATACACACATTTCTATGTCTATCTATCTATCTATCTATCTATCTATCTATATGTGTGTGTGTGCGTATGTGTATGTGTATGCATATGTATATATATATATATA
>NC_068995.1:17358045-17359700 GCF_001194135.2 Octopus bimaculoides
GATGATGGTGGAGGATATTGAATCTTTATTTCTTTTTCTAAAATACACCACAAGTGTTCAATAATATTGAGATGTGAGGACTGTGGTGGGCAGATAAGATGTTCAAATTTACTAGAATGTTCTTCGTGCCATTCGGTAACAACTTTAGCTATGTGAATTGGTGCATTATCATCCTGAAAGATTGTGTTTCCCTCTGGAAATAGTTACGCAACCATAGGATGACATTGATCTGATAAAATGTTTAAATAGTCTGGACTATTAATTCTGCCACGAAGAGAAACCATTGGGCCGGCGGATGTCCAAGATATAGCCCCCATTCGGATCATCACAGATGGTCCTCCATGTTTAATGGTTGGAAGAAGGCAGTCTGGGTCAAATGCTTCCTTTGGCTATCTCCACACGTATACTCGGGCGGTGGTCGGGAATAAGGCAAATGATGACTCGTCCGAGAAAATAATCTTCTTCCACTGCTCTAGGGACCAATTCTGTAGGTTTTTACTCCACTCTAAACGCTTTGCGATGTTTGTTTTTGAAAGTAGTGGCGTTCTGATTGCAGCCCTCTCATGAAATCCGGCTTCGTGCAGCTCCCGGCGAACAGTTTTTGTGGAAACTGGGTTCTCGAGATCGTCATTAAATACTGCATTATTTTTGGAAGCTGTAATTTTGTGATCGTTTCTAACAATTTGTGTAAGAGTCCGACGGTCCCTATGTGAAAGTTTGGGTTTTGTTATGGAGTTTTGTTTCGACGAAGTTTTCCTCTCTTTCTCAAAGTATGTCCTTACTTTCAAGACAGAACTTCTTGATACACCAAACATTTCGGCTGTTTTCTTCTTTACACTAGCGCCTGCCATACGAGAACCAACAATTTCACATCTTTGAAAATCCGATAGATCTGTCATTTCAATGAATTTTAATTACCATTTTCTGATGATATCTTAAAAGAAACAGCAATTTTAGCAAAACATATTAAGCAACAAGAGTAATAAATCAAAATACATTAAAACTCTTCAATGCAGCACGAAATGTTACTTACCGTTCGTCGGACAATAGCGAGCCTATTACTCTACTTTTGTTACTTGAGTACTTTTTCTCCACCTTGTTTTGCCTTCATGTGCTTAAATTATGTGTGTGTGTGTGTGTGTGTGTGTGTGTGTGTGTATGTATGTGTGCGTGCATTATTATCATTATTATTGTTATTGTTGTTGTTGTTATTATTATTAATGTTATTTAACACAGTTGGATTCGGATCCTTGGGGCTTCAAGTTTAATAGGCTTTTAGTACAACCCCGGCCTCTTTAGGCTCTGAACACCAAATGAGGACACAAGAGAAGTTGAAATGGTTACTGAAAAATGGGCTACTGTTAGTCAAGTCTAGTTGCATCGTGTTGTTAGAAGGGAGATCGCTATTTGAGCAACACCAGATGCATTACAAATCAGAATATCTTGGACCACGTGAACGGATATGAAGCTCATGCCGCGCTGGTATCTTGTGGGCCCTTGTGAGGACTTGGAAGCTGACGGATGCAAGGCTAGCAAGTGTGTGTGTATGTATGCCAGATGTATAAGTGTGTAGATGTGGGTGTATTATTGATTGCATGAGTGTATATGTATATATGTGTTTGTGTGTGTGTATATATATATATATATATATATAT
>NC_068995.1:17360445-17361273 GCF_001194135.2 Octopus bimaculoides
TATATATATATATATATATATATATATATATATATATATATTATAGGCGCTGGGGTGGCTTTTAGGCGTAGGAGTGGCTGTGTGGTAAGAAACTTGCTCCCAACTAGATGGTTCGGTGTTCAGTTCCACTACGTAGCACCTTGGGCGAGTATCTTCTACTATAGCCTCGGGCCCATCAAACTCTTGTGAGCGGATTTGGTGACGAAACCTAAAGAAGCTAGTTGTATATATGCGTGTTTGTGCTTCTGTGTTTGTCTCCCCACCATCGATTGACAACCGATGCTGGTATGTTCACGTCCCCGTAACTTAGGGATTCGGTAAAAGAGACATATAGAACTAGTACTAGGCTCACAAATAAGTCCTGGGTCAATTTGTTCGGGAAAAAAGCCTGGCCACAGTCAAATGACTGAAACAAATAAAAGAATAAAAGAATATACATATGTATATGTATGTATATATATATATATATGTGAGTGTGTGTGTGTCTGTGTGTGTGTATGTACGTATGCACGTATGTATACGAGGGTGTACTAAGATGACGCTCCTGGCTTTGGATAGAAGAATATTGAGGACACTGAGTTAATTATGATTTTAATCAACATACTCCACTCTGAGATTCACACACTTCTTATTCCAGCAATCCTTCATTTTCTTTTTAAACCCTGCAAACGACCTCTGAAGTTTGGGCCTCCACCCAGACCTTTCGTGAAACCCTTAAGCCCAGGAAATTTACAGCACCATGCACTATACACACACCCACACACACACACACACACACACACACACACACACACACACACACACACACACACACACACACACACACAC
>NC_068995.1:17361606-17368969 GCF_001194135.2 Octopus bimaculoides
ATATATACTAAGAGATAGAATGAGAGTAAGTGAGAGCGAATGAAGATCACGACAAATTGGTGTTGCAATTTAGCGATGCTTCCTGAATTCCTGGTAAATTTGAATGTATCAGTTTTATAGTGTTTGGACTCTCTACCGTAACCATGGCAAAGCTTCTCTCTGTAAGGATCCGTAATAACTTATCGTTTACTTACAAAAGAATCAGGATAGAGTATTAACCAGTGCCACAAATAATATTATGTAAGAGTTATTTCTCTCCACCTGGCATTAAACGCATAAACGAAATAAATTCGGTGTAAACGGGAACCGAAACGGGTTTATGGAATTCGCTCAACCACTCGCTTAACTTATGAGAAACGGTGCCTGTCACACACTTACACTCATTGAAAATTAGTCGAAAACACTTTTGTTACTAACATGTTTAGCTACTTAAAACTGCAAGAATGAAGATAACACAGTCGATATTTAGAATTCTCATAAGAATTCACATAAATTCATAAATGTTCCTTCAACTTTAGAAATCTGATAAGTTTCGATGTACAAAGAGTAGATTGTCTTCCGACTATACAGAAGAAGAAAAAAAGCAAGGTATTATTATCTTATAAGTTTCTTTTCTTTTGAATATAAAGAATAAAGAATCACGCTTTCGTAGCATTGATTTAAAATGTTTGTTTATAACGATACTATATAAATCTCTCCACTAGGAATTCGATAAGTGCTGTCTAACTTGAGCAGTACTTGTCAATACAATCGAAAATGTCTAGGAATTTTGCTCTGCAGGGGGTATTTTTAAGGACACAGGACATAGATATCTTTTCCATCAATTTGCCACCTTGACAAATTTCTAAAACTTGTTTGATTTAGTAATAAATCTTCATTTCTCTAGACGGCCATCCCACTTTCTAGTGACATGGTAACAACTATTTCGTAAGCTGTCTTGTGGACGTAATATCTTCTCGATCGAATAGTATTGGCTTTTTAAAAAGAGATAACGTACATTCAAACATAAACAAATGTAAGGAACAAGAATCACGTGCAAAACATTGATAGAAAACATCAGAATAAATGTGTTATATTAATTCTACTGATAAAACGGAGGATATTACAAAACATTTCAGCTGCAATAATATATAACGTAACTTCTGAAAATAAATACAAACATGTATGCATAGATAACCGTTTCTAATTTAAGTACAGGGCCAGCAATTGGGTAAGTGTGCGAATTCATCGATTACAATAACCTCAGAACTTGAGTGGTACTTTATTTTATCGATGCCAGAAGGATGAGAGGAAAAATTGACACCTTTGTGATTTGAACTCACAACGGAAAAATATTACCAAATAATTTGTGAGACGCTCTAACGATTCTGCTAAACCATTATTCTGAAGAATGAATTGTTCCATATTTCGGCAATTTTATGCACAGGGATGAAAGATAAATGTGTTTTCGCAGGATTTGAATTCAGGAAGAATGACTCAATTGTTCAGTTCACTTGTAATAATTTCCCGGCAATGACCCTTAATTAACTATCTCAGTGGATTTCTGTGTTTTCGGTATTCTTCCCTTTGAATCGTTGAATTAATTTGAATATCGTTCTTATTTTCAAACTGCTTGTAGTATTTGTTTCTGGATAGCGACTGCAGTCACTGGTGCAGTAAGAGCGGCGTGAAGGGAAATCGTTTTCTGCTGAACATTTATATGTTGTAGGGATATGAATGAGACACAGCAA
Organism: Octopus bimaculoides; assembly: GCF_001194135.2. NCBI lineage: Eukaryota > Metazoa > Mollusca > Cephalopoda > Octopoda > Octopodidae > Octopus > Octopus bimaculoides. The sequence continues at coordinate 17,363,337 of NC_068995.1, forward strand.
ACTGACAGTCTTTATAGAGGGAGATACACCATCGTCTACTATTTCTTCCAGCTTTCTGCAATCTGTGTTCGAATCCTGATAAAGCTACTAAATTTGCTTTTGTCATCTTTTCGAGGTCGATAATGTACCAGCAAACTACTGAAGACAATTCTTCTTCCATTCTCTTTCTCTTGTTCAACCTCCCCTTTTCTCTCTCTCTCTCTCTCTCTGTCTCTCTCTGTCTCTCTCTGTCTCTCTCATTCCCTCTCTATCCTTTACTCATTATAGGATCTTTTCTCTATTACCCTGCTGTAAGAAATGTACCCACAGTGTTTCCTACGAATGAAATGAAAGTGTTTCACTACAGACGAGCAAACAAACCTGACAAACAAAAACTGGAATTGCCCTTCGATGGCCTTATCATAGTACTACAGCTCATGAGGCAAAGTAGTATGCAATAGTTTAGAGACCGCTGAATTAGGCTTTGCAGATAACATTCTAAAGAAGCCGGCATACTGCTATGTGCTGCCTCGAAAGAGGAAAGTCACGTGATTGCTTTATTCTTTTCGAATCTAAATGAATGTTAACAGTGGACAGACTAAGACTGGAAACTTAGATGACTGGTAACAGTCTGCAAACGCTACATTTAGTTTATAAGGAATTTTGAGAATTTTAGTGTCCATGATAGGTGACAAGAGCAAAGCTAGAAACATTAGATTCTACACTTCTCACAACAAAACTCTTAAGAACATTCTTGTGAAAAGACAGTCGGCACTTAGTGTGAAAAGACAGTCGGCACTTAGTGTGAAATACCTTATCTTATAGTGCCATTATAAATGAGGATACCTTTGCAAATACTAAAAATTATGTTCATTGGTTGATGATATTTCTTTTGTGTTGCTTCTCATTTTTCAACTTGTAAGCATCCTATTTCTGATATTCAAATGTTGTTATCGCTAATCTGCAAAGTATTGTTTTAATCTATCCTTCTGTCTTTTTGTATTAAACTGGAAAGTGTGAGAGAAAGAGAGAGAGAGAGAGAGAGAGAGAGAGAGAGAGAGAGAGAGAGAGAGAGAGAGAGAGAGAGAGAGAGAGAGAGAGAGAGAGAGAGAGAGAGAGAGAATATACGATCTAACGCGGAAACAGCACATTAAGTATTAATAAAAAGAAGGACGATTCACAAATAAATCATTACTATACTTTGTTTTCCACGAAGTGGTCCATAATTATTCATATATTGTTGGTTAAGACATATGTTAGTCAAAGAATATGAGACAATATCTAAGCTGGCAAGATAAACTACTGTTATAAAACATATGTCCTTTTAAACTATGGCCACTGATAGCAAATAATTCATATCTCACTCTATGCATAACAGAGAGCTTTTTATGGAAATAGCCTTCATCTTCTGAAATGACGCGAACAATTAAAACAAATAGGTTGGAAACCAACATTAATATTCTCAATTTCTATTGCACTGCTCGTTGTCGGTGTGAACATTCCGATATAAATGGTCGTTAAGACGAAATACTGAGAACCCATTGAACACGTATGAAGGATATTTACTATTTACCAGCTAAGTTGCTCTTATCAATCAAGTAAGAGGTAGGTTTAATGTCATACGATTTCTATAAATTAGTGTAGTGCATTATTTCTCTGTTGCAATATCCTCAGAGATTAGAAAGAGTATTAGGACAGATAAGGAGCAATAAATCTTAAGCGGGTCTTTACAGTGACTTCGTGTCAATTGGGATCAAGCATTTTCAATGGATATTCATAATACCAAACACAACAATAGTAACTACATTAAGAATGGTTATAAATACACAAACAACCAATAGCTGAAACAAGATGAATAATAACACATTATCATGGAAAAGGGTCAGATATTAGAATGGATCTGTCTAATGAGAACAACATTCAAGAAGAAATGAATGTAGTTAATGAGAACTATTGTACAGAAATAAATGTATTAAAACAAACGGAAAATAGAAACACAGAAAATTGTGAGAGTCAAATACATGTTTACTTGGAGAATATAATTGGAGATATTGAAGAAAAATGTCGGCTGATAAATGCAGTTATATATGAAAAATTGTAGACAGAATTTGAATGGGGGTGAAAATGAGGCAAATAGAGAGAGAGAGAGAGAGAGAGAGAGAGAGAGAGAGAGAGAGAGAGAGAGAGAGAGAGAGAGAGAGAGAGAGAGAGAGAGAGAGAGAGAGAGAGGGAGAGAGAGGGAGAGACATATAGGGAGAGAATGAGAGAGTGAGAGAGTGACGCAGAAATACCTAAATATGCAGTTAGAAATAGCAAGGCGTAAAGTGCATGAATAAGAAATTTCTTTGAAAAAATAACGTCTGTAAGTAGTAAATAAGACGGCGGCTAGAGAAATGAACTATTTCCTATTCAATACCTTTTAAATAATAAGTCTCTTTTATATTTTATCTTTCGTGTTCAAGTCCTTAAACAACTGCCATCCTTGGACACTGTCTTGAAGTGTTTAGTGGAACAAATCGATCCCTGTTTTTGTCATATCTATCTTTCTTAGCGAACTGCTAATGTTATGAGGACTTGAGCAAACAGCACAAGTTATCAAACACAAAGACATACACACTAACACAAAGGCACACATTCAAAGACAAAGACACACACTAACGCGCGCGCATAAACACACTCACATACGCACACATATATGTACGTATGTACATGTCGGGTTTCCATCAGTTTCCGTTTACCATATTCGCTCAAAAGGCATTCATCTGGGCCGGGGATATAACTGAAGAGCCTTGACTGAAGTGTTGCTCACTAGGGCTGAACTCGAGACCGCTTGGTTGCAATTTGAATTTCTTAACGATACAATCAGCCTCCCCCTAATTCATAGAAATATAAAATCTCGCCTTTTCTGATAACCAGAATTTCTGAGTTACAAAATTGTTAATCACGTTACTAAAGTTGAAATATTTCAGTTTTCGCACATCAAACATGCTGGCACATTCTATATTACTCTAGTTCGTTGACTTCCTTTGTCTAACACTGCAAGTATATACGAAAACACTCTACAGTAAATGCCGATCCCCATAAGGTTAAGGCGTCTGACCCAGCGAGGAAATTTATGTTTATTATGAATATTCTGGAAATAGTATGTAATAAATAGCAACTAATAAATAGCAAATAATAGCAAATTCTGTAAATAGCAAATAAATATGTTTAGTTTAAGGTACTGTTGTCCTTTCGTGTTTGACTATCTTAAGATTAGTCAGGTAAATGAAACTAAATAGGTGTTCGGATTGCTAGAATTAACAACACAATTCCCTTCAAATCTTGCCAAACAGCATTAACAATATAAGGACATATTAAGGCGGCGAGCTGGCAAAATCGTTAGCAGGCTGGGCGAAATGCTAAGCGGTATTTCGTCAGTCTTCACGTTCTAAATTCAAGTTCCGTCGAGATCGACTTTGCTTTTCATCAGTTCGGGGCCAATAGAATAAGCTCTAATTGAGTACTGGGGTCGATGTAATTGACTTACCCTTTCCGCCGCTATTTACTGTCCTTATGCTAAATTTTGAAATTAATATAAGTACACATTTGTCTGTGTAACCTTTAATATAAACAAACGTAAAGCGGCGAGCTGGCAGAATTGTTAGCATGCCGGGCAAAACGCTTAGCGGCATTTTGTCTGTCCTTACGTTCTGAGTTCAAATTTCGCCATGGTCTACTTTGCCGTAAGCAGAGAAAGAACACAGAGATCGAGGTAATCGACTTAGCACACAATCCTTAAATTGCTGGCATTGTGCCAAACTTTAAAGCCAACATACATAGACGTAGTTAAAGAAGTGACCGGAACACTTCGGGGATAAACAACAGTAACAGATATAGAGAAAACGACATTAACAGAGCAATACATAAGGTAGAACATAAATATTAAGACAATTAACAGTAACAGAATAACGAATAAATTGAGCGATGGTAAGGTGTATGTAATCTGTTGAGGGAAGAGAGCGGAGCAATGAAGATAGATAGTTAAGTGAGCTTGATTGATTAGTAGACGGTGTAATGAGCTGTATAATGAGTACAGCAATAACTTTATTAATGTATTGTTAAGAACATTGCAAAATGGGGTGAGAGAAATATGGGAAGTTGTAACGTTCACACATTTTCCAAAAGCATTAGCAATGCGTCGGAAGCATGCTTTTAATTCAAATCGTCAGTGAAATTATCATTAGAGTGTGTAAATGTACATATACAATTGAAAAGAGAGAGAGAGAGAGAGAGAGAGAGAGAGAGAGAGAGAGAGAGAGAGAGAGAGAGAGAGAGAGAGAGAGAGAGAGAGAAAGAGACAGAGAGAAAGAGAAAGAAAGAGGAAAGAAAGGAATATATATGCGTGCGCATGCACACTCCGTTTCTATATTTATTTATGTATATACTTACATCTGTACACACTTCTAAACATATGTGTGTGAGTTGTTTGTGTAAACGTATGCGTGTACGTACGTATATGTATGCAAATACGAACGTATGTATCAGGAAGCATAGGAGCGAGAGGGAAAAAGTAAGAAAGCGTGTGAGATGAAGTAAGAAAACCGAAAGTTAATAAGCTGAGTCAAATAGGTGATTAAAGAAAGAACTATTTAAGAATGTGACCAATGATTCCATTTTCATTCTGGCAAATCTAAAAGCCATTACACTACGTTCCACTCAATAGAAATATCCTACTTGTTTAAGATTTGCCAATATTGTTTTAGAGCAAAGAGGCAAATATTTCTTATATTGAAGGAATTCATTCAAATGCTATGAAGTGTGTTACGTAAGTTTTCTTTTAAAATAAATTGCCAAGTCTAGTTTACGAAACTTGTTGCTAATAAAGCGAATGATTGATGTATATGCAAATGTGTGTGATCTAGAAACAACGTGTGTAGTTCAACGTCATTAAAGTTGACGGAATAGCGAACTGAGTTCGTGTACTGTGCATTTTTGTGGGCTCATGAACCCCAAATTGTTCATTGGCAGCACACACAAACACCTCAAACCATCTCCACTCCGCACACAAACACTTATACATGCACTCAGATGCATATATGCTCACAAAAATATTTGTGCTTGCATAAATTTTGCACATAATTTACACTGCCAAAAATATATTTTTTAGGATATAATTACATTTATTGCGCTTATTTTCTTGCGTCCAGTTCATTGATAAAATTGCCGAAGAAAATTTTCTCGGAGAGGTTTTAATTATTCTCACCAGCCCAAGTTGGTTACTCCTAAGAAAGCGTACTTTCAGCATTTGTCCATTATTTTTTTTTAATATCTCTGTTTGACACTTGAATAGTACTTATTCTACGCACTGTACAACGCTAATATATTTCTACAAAATGCCAGTGTGTATTTCTAAGACAAATAGAAAAACCCACAACTAGGAAAGTAGGAAATGATCCGAAACTCCGCTAACATAAAGATGTTCGAAATTTCATAAATGCATTTTTAAATTGCAAACTCGAACATGTATTTCCGCAAACATTTATTAAATCTGTAAATTTTCAGAAGGATATGTGGTCACGAATTATGAAGAGCTTTCCCATACACACACGCACGCACACACACACACACACACACACAGACACACACACACACATATATATATATATACACAT
>NC_068995.1:17371645-17379145 GCF_001194135.2 Octopus bimaculoides
ACACACACACACACACACACACACATATATATATATATATATATATATATATATATATATATACCTATATTCTCTGTCCTCTTTTTGTATAACTACAGTTATACATATATACGTATATGTATATTTGTACACATATATGTACATACTCACACACACACACACACACACACACACTCACACACACATATATACATACATACATACACATACAAATGTATATAGTATATATGTATATAAGGACACAAGTGCAATATATCCATCTATAAGTGTTGGTGTTTGCGCATGCGTGAACATTTCAAACATGCAAGCATTTATACATATCACATATACGCGCATGCACACATATTTTCATATATATATCTATGTAGACAAGGAGCTCATAGACAGATAGATAGCGTATGAAATAAGAATACATACATACAAACGTATGTACATAAATATACATTATATATAAGCATATATATACATATATCTATATGAACGTATATTTGTATATATATATATATATATATATATATATATACATACATACATATATATAAGTATATATACATATGTATATTTGTATATATATTACATCTACATTTATATATATTTCCACACACACATATATACATATATATAAATATACATATATATACATACATGCACACACGCATAGACACACATACACACACACACACACACACACACACACACACACACACACACACACACACACATATATATATATATATATATATATATATATATATATATACATACATATACATACATACATAAGCACAATTCACACAGAAATGGACAGAGTGTGATATTGAGAAAGATATTTAGAGAGTGAGTAGTAATATCGAGTTCGATCGAAGTTAGTTTTTATTTATTGCATATTCTACTTTGTTGTTAATTTCCCCAAAGTAAGTTTCTGTATTTAAACTTCAAGGAAATCTTCTAAGCCTATCCTGAATGTTCAAAGTGTTGGAATGTTCGCGAATATGTCGACGATTTGGCTGCCGAGATTCACCAGAATCATTGATGCTAAAAATGTGAAATTACGCGAAGTTAAATAAGTATGGTACAACAGAAGGCTAAAGGTTGAATACAATGATTTATTATCTCCCAGATATTTGTAACTCGATGAAAAATTGCCAATAAATTCGATTAATGTTTCTTGTTTGTGATTTATGAGTTTTTGAGCTTAATCTTGAACACTTAACAATAATCCATTTCGGTAATCGGCTGTTGAGTTCTGCTTGTTGAAATATCAAAGTGATTTTATAAAGGAGTGAAAAGCGGGTGACAGAAATTTTGGCGCTACAATGTGGGTATATGCTTCTTTAAGGGGTTTACAACTATACTTCAACTAGAGAAAACAAATGTACGTATTTAATAGCATCGAAAGAATGAATAATGCTGTGTGTTTAGTAAGTCTGTTCTGTTCTATTATTGCCTGTGTGGTTTCAATATTTTCACTGTAAAACGAACAAAATATTGTATACTTTTCTTTATGCATCTCAGATATGATCACAATAATAACAAATAACGTCCAGAACTGCATCACTTTCTAAAACAAAAATATTGTCAACTAATAGTGTTTTCTTCTTTTATTCACCGTATAACAATAGCTAGTTTGGATTTAACTGTTGTCTGCTTTTAAAAATGTCAACCTCAACTTAGCTATTATATTCCATGCAAATTCTTTCTCTGAGACTCACATCTTTTCTGTGTTAAAATTTTCCTCAATGCTTTATTCAATAAACACAGCTACACGATATAGGTTTTTGGAGTACCATTAAATATTTTTCAGGACGTGGAAGTTATTAGTTTTTAGAAAGCCTTTCATTCTTGATATTGAGAAAAATCAACAGGCAATAGTATATCTTGCCAGATACGGTCCTTAAACCCACTGAAAGCCAGTGCCACGTTGTAGTAGAGGGCGGCGGCGCTGAAAATTTATTGACTTGAGGATAGATTCGAGATCTTCTTGCTGACATCCGTCACTAGTTTATTGAACACAAAACGGGGTTAGCAGGAGGCTGTGTAGATGTAGGACAGTCTCTCGCTTGGCTTGATATAAGGCCTATGTGTACCAGAGCCCAAGTCTAGAGTGACATCTAGGAAGTCTCCGGTGGTGAAGTTCATCTCGATAATAATTTTCTACCCCATGGAGCCGAGGGCGCTAATCAGGTCTTTTTTCAGCCTATCAACTATCTAGCCTAGACTATACTTTTGTAAAATAAATTACCACTAAAATAATGTTTTAAGTCCTCCACTTACCTGTGTAACGTTATGTTATTACCGGTAATTATAAGCAATTTATTGCATCCACATTCGATATAAACATACTGTAGGCGATTGGTCACCAATAGATGACAGCACACATTTTGTAAACATACCATTTTCAGCGAGTTTTGAGCCTACATTGAGTGCATTGGACTCAGGAAGATTTTTAATGTCATTTTTGGGTCATATAAGGCATCAAATACGAGATGTATGTGTGTGTGTGTGTGTTTATGCGTATGTTTATATATAGCTGCAGGATGACTGTAAGACTGTGCTGTATGGAGTTTGCTTCCCAACGACGTCGTTCCGGACTTTGTCTAATTACGGAACAGTAAAAGGTGATCTTTCGATTTGGTGAGGCGTGATCTGAAGGTAGCAAAGATTTGTCTCCTCGCTACTGTTATAGAAACAGTTCATTTTACATCCTAAGATAATATGGGAGTTTCTCTCATGATAACTACCACAATGTAGTTTGTTCTAATAGAACAACGTCTAAGTGTAGAGGAATATTACCTCTCAATAATGAGAACATTATTAACAATAATATTCAGTGATAATTTATTTGTTTTGATTAGTGGATTTCTCATAAATATATATATGCGGGTGTGTGTGTGTGTTTGTGTGTTTTATGTGTGTGTGTGTGTTTGTGTGTTTTGTGTGTGTGTGTTTGTGTATGTGTGTGTGTGGGCATGTGTGTGTATGCATCAATAAATCCCGTAGTACAGCTTGATGTTTCAGATAGTATTCGTAGAAATAAAACTTCTACTTCTTGGTTAACCTATTACTTCAAGGCATCTTTTTTGTTCTCCTAAGTAATTATGGCTCCACTATATTTTTGTGCCAAAAGCATCAGTTTTTTTCCCTCTAACTGAGAATCTGGTACGAATGACAACGTTCGAATTAAATATTTACTACATCGGCTGAAATATAATAAATACGCGTTGTAATGTAGAAACTTTGTATATAATATAAGTTGTGTATTCAAGACTATACTGAGCTCATGTGTATTCTCTTCTACTCTAGGCACAAGGCTCGAAATTTTTGGGAAGGGGGCCAATCGATTAGATCGTCACCAGTACCCAACTAGCACATAATTTGTCGACCGCGAAAAGATAAAAGGCAAAGTCGACCTCGGCGGAATTTGCGTGTCTATTAACCACGACATGTATAGCGGACGGTGTTAAGCAGCAATTAAAAGGTTTGGTACGTAGAAATGTAACAAAACAGCAGAAAGTAAATGTTCTCAAAACATTCCAATAAAATGAAGTGTTTTATATTTCAAAAATGTGTGTATGAAATGTATCGATGTAAACACACGCACACGCCTACAAGCACATGTACATATAATAGACACACACGCACACACACATATTGCAATAATTTTATTAAAACAGAACTTGTCTAATGTAAAAATTTCCTGCAGCGAATTAAAACCGTGTCACTTTTTACAGAAATAGAACAAGATGAACATGAATTAGTCATATATGAAAAATGTAAAAAGAATTTACAGTTGTTTATATAAGCGTAGCTGAGGTCAACTCTCTTTTCATTCTTGCAGATATGCAAATTTAATCAGTTTCCTATACAATAATTAAAAGGGTTTAAAAATTTAAATATCATTTAAAAAAAATAGTAGGTGTGTATGGATACCAAAATAGTTTTGAACTAACAGTTTATTCGGCCAGTGGGCTTTTGGCATTGGGGAACTGATCAATTGGAGCGTAAATTGTGTGAAATATTTTAGAGCCAACAAACATCAACAGATACATTGTGTAAGAACTATTTATGGACGATGGTGTAGGAGGTAATATCAGGACTCAAATAGTATTGTTAGACGTCTGAAAAATAAGTATTTTGGCTGATACAGCATGTCTTACTCCTACACTCACATCTATGCCAGAACAATTTTCAACCCTGAAGTCATCTTGAACGTATTGCAATTGGCTCTGTTTCCCGATAGCACTTGTTTCAAGTTATTGCTTGAAACATTAGTGAGTTAGCATAAAACTTTATTATCGACTGGCAATCTAACTCTTAAGTCTTCCGGCTATTTCTTTATGGCAAATTGGTTAATACAAATTCTGTCGGAATATCACTTGCCTCCGGTAAATTTCTTCATGTTAATAAAGCAAACTACTTTATTGGTCTCTTACCCTGTTTTTGTGAAATAGAAGGGGATGATGGCGTTTATAATGAACGACAAAATAGATGCTAAATGGAAATGATTTCTTCATACATGAATTTTGGTTTTAAAATAAGGGATAATCAGAGATAATGAAACTCGAACATTCGATAAAATCTCTCAAGGGTTCATTAAGATTTGCTGAAATTTTACATTGTAAATTAGCTAATTTCTTTATGTATTGATTTAATGATATCGATATACGTAAGTTCTGATAATGTTGTTGACAATTTCAGATTTCCTCTTCATAAAATAAAAGGAGGTGTTGTAGCAAAAATCAACTGGTCTTTCCGTCATATAGAATTCTGTTCGGCTAAAGACTGAAATAATCCAGTCAATAATAATCATTACGCTATATCGTAATACAATTATAAAATGACTGGTGATTCGATCAATTAATTTACAATTTTGCCATCAGTTCATTATTTCTTTTATGTCTAATAATATAGTAGGACAATCAGCAAGATTTTTGTAGGAGAATTTAAAGACTAGCACTGCCACAAAATTCAGCTTTCATGCAAATATTAATAACGTTTGTCAGAAAGTAGTGCTCATATAATTGAATGAATCAGGAAAGAATACTGTAGTGGCATTTATTGAAAACATAGTCGTGATTGGATTTTGTTCGGTCTGATGTCTAGTTAATATCATCTATTTCTGTCCAAATGTAATTACCCATTTTCTATAATAATGATAATACTACTACAAAATCTTCTTCCACCCTACTCCGAACTATCTTTACTTACTAAAAAAAAAAAAAAAAAAAAAAAAAGAAAATATATCCGAACTTTGTTCCAATGAAATTTACAATTTGCTTGTACATGAAACCAAATTTCCTTAATCAAATACTTATAAATTTTGAAGGCTATTTCATCTCATTTCTGTATGAATTGTAAACAGCCTCAAATACTTTATTATAATTTACAAGGAGTATAATATTTATCCTGGGTTAGTTAAAATATGTAATGCTGAATTTTCGAAAGGATTATAAATTTGTTCAAATTGACGGAGGCATTTCAAGGTTATGTTTGTATAACATTTAAATTAAGTATGCGCATCATCATTACTTCGCAATTAAAATGTCTCTTATATATTGAGGAAGACATAAATTATTAGCCGCTCGTATATCCAAGGGAACTCATTCCTATTTCTCAAGAAACTAAAGTTTAAGCACGTGTCATTTTGAAATGGGGCAAGATGACTATATTTAAGTACGTTGGCGTGTTTTATTAAAATTCTATGCATAAAGACTATGGTTTCGAATCGCTATTAAGGACTCAATAATTTTAAAGTTTTCATAAAGTTGTATATCATTCGAGTATCCCGTATCAATGAAATGTTTAGTTGATCACTGCGAAAATATTTTGATTATTTCATAAGGCGCCACCAAGTTATTATTGTCACAGAATTTAAGATACACACAAACAGACACACATACGCACACACACGCACACAAACAAACACACACGCACACAAATAAACACGCACGCACACACACACACACATACACACACACACACACATTCCAACACAGACACATATTCACAAGCATGACTGAAGTAAACAGACACCCCATAAAACATTGCTTTATGTTTATTATAACTTGAAAATGTTTATATTTTTATTAATGGACATGTTTATGTTTCTGGTTCTATATGTGACTGTTTAATCATGCCACATACAAAAGAAGCATTGGAACTGTCCAAATTTCAAAGGGGCCGTATTGTGGGCCAATCTGAAGGTGAACTTAATCAGTGTAAAATCGAAGAAACCCTTGGGACCCCGCTTTTTACAGTTAATAGGGTGATTGTTCAGTTCACCACATAGGGGAAGGAGTCCTCATAACCTTGTTCAAGTCGACCAGGGCTCTCTGACAAGATCCTTTGCTTTGTTAAGTGAAGTGTGGAGGATAATCCTCATTGCAAGGCCTCGGACTTAGCAGAACAAGTTGATGTCAGTCTCAGAACAGCTGTCAGAAATCTCCACAAACTTGGTTACTATGGCCGAGCAGCAAGAATTGAATCGCTTCTTCAACCAGCCACTATCAAGTGGACAAAATATTTGGCCAGTGAGATGAAGGAGAGGCCGCTAGCACTTTGGGACACTGTCATATTCTCTGATGAGTCCAGATTTGCTGTATTTTCTGACAGTGGTCGAATGTGGGTCTGGAGTCTGTGATCAAAAATTTGACGTGAAAAGATTTCTGCCCACAATGAAACAAAGCAGCTATTCTGTGATGGTCTGAGGAGCCATGTGGAGCAATGGTCAATGAGAGCTGGCGAAGTGCGATGGAAACATAAACTCGGATAAATATGTGTCCATATTGCAGAAAGGGCTTTTTCCAATCTTCTCTAATGATTGAAGAAGACACTATTTTTATGGAAGATGGGGCTCCTAGTCACACAGCTAAGAAGACCCAAGATTGATTGGAAAAGAATGGCCTTAAAAAACTTCCATGGCCCAACCAATCACTAGATATGAAACCTAATGAAAATATTTGGGGCATAATAGACAAGACGCTTCCTAATTTGTGGTCTGATAGCCGAGCCCGTTAGAAGAGCATTTTGTGATAGCCATACAATTTTTTGAATGAGGGTTTTGCTTTTGCCATTCTCAGACGATTTAAAACATAATCTCCTTAAGTGATGGGCCGTAAGAGATTCGCAAAAGATCAAATTAAAAACAGCATCAGTGTCTTTAAAATATTATCATTCTAAATTGTAAAAGGAATTTGTTACTGAAAGGTAACGAATGTGGACACAGTCCGCATGTACATATACACATACACACACAAACACACAAACACATACGCACACAAACATACACAGATACACTCACACACACACGTACATCTACATACATATACAGATACATATACTCACACATGCAACATACACAGAACAAAAAGAAATACTACGAGTTATTCTCCCCGATAAGTTAATAATTTTGGTTATCCACCACCATAAATTCAGATATACATAGACGTGTATATAGATATTTATATTCATTCAAGTGTACATCCATGTGTAATTCAGTAT
>NC_068995.1:17381407-17383289 GCF_001194135.2 Octopus bimaculoides
TATATATATATATATATATATATATATATATATATATATATATATATATATGTGTGTGTGTGTGTGTGTGTGTGTGTGTGTATATATATATGTACATGTATATATGTATGTGCGTGTGTGTATGTAGTTCAAGTTTACAGACAACAAAAGACGAAGACAGGTGTAGGAACAACAAGCAGATGTATTAGTTTGACGCTGAGGAAGAATAGAATAGTGTTTTACGTTTCGAGCCTACGCTCTTCAACAGAACGGATTGAAAGGGGGGAAAAAAAAGGAGGGAGAATGAAGAAAAATGGAGAGCGAAAAAATGTGTTGAGATTAACGGTTCAACATGATGAAATATAATATATACACACACACACTCACACACATCTGAATAGTACTGAGAGTGATTACGTATTTGCAGCCAGCTAAGCCATTATGGGTTGAGGCGCGAAGCTTAGTGGTTAGGGCATCAGCATCATGATCGCAAGTTTGTGGTTTCGATTCATGGACCGGGCGACGCGTTGTGTTCTTGAACAAAACACATCATTTCACATTTCTCCAGTCCACTCATCTGGCAAAAATGAGTAACGCAGTGATGTACTGGCGTCCCGTCCAGCTGGGGAACACATACACCATAAAAACCGGGAAACCGGGCCGATGAGCATGGCTAGGCTTTAAAAGGGCGCAATTATTATTTTTTTTAAAGCTATTATCAGACTGAAATGCATTTTATATAGTCTGTGTTAAGATGTTTTGTAAGGTTTGTGGAGTTTGATTGGATGGTAATTAGGATAGGTTTTGACTCTGACGTGTTGCGGAGAATGTTTTTATTGATTAGATTTGTGTGTATGAGTATAACAAACTGCATCGACCAAATATGTATATGCAGTGGAGAGATAAGCATCTCGATGGATATCATGCTAGTGTACTTCATCTAACACAGACCGACGTTTTGTTAGACCTAGCTGACACATTAATGCTGTGAGTTAATTTATACCATACACCCTCCCCAGAAACAGCAAATCACGTATAAATCAGAATATAGTTGAACACTAGTTTTCTGATACTGAATTTATTTCACACTTTCCTTATGCGCATGTGGTAGTCATCATGCACATGGAAGCATATATGCATGCATACGCAGTTACCTCCCAGAACATATAATAAAACATATACGCATAGAGATTGATGTAAATCAATAAATAAATAAATACAAACATATATTTGTGTGAATGTGTGTGTGTATGTGTGTGCATCGGTGTCTGTGTATTCACTTGAGTATTTCTGTGTTTATGTTTACATGTAATATGTTAGTTCCCGCAAAGAAATTTGTTGTCATGGTACAAAATTTCACCACCACAGATTTATATGTATATCTATATATCATATATGCATGTGCTCATTTCCGAGATAGTAAACACTATATCTTTGCAGGCACGAATGTAGTTTGTGTATATTGAGTTACGTGTATATAAACGTATATATGTATATTTATGTATATATATGTGTGTGTGTTTGCTTAGGCATACATATATACATACATACACACTTACGCAAACACACACACACACAATCATATTTATATACACTTCCAAATATGAGATTGGCACATTGTCTCTGCTACACATATGAAAAATTAGTTTTTATTGATAGAAGAACAAAATAAATATGTTGGACGATCATAACTAATACCATAACATAGCAATAATTAATCGAAGGAAATATACTTCTGTGTAAGTGTCTTAAGCATAAACATAACAGCGATATGGTGAGTACGTAATATCAGCGTCATTTACAACGGAATTTATATTTTTTTCAACTTATTTTATAGCAGAGGAACATAAAACCATTATAACTCAGTCGATAAATATATGTATACGTATATGTATATGTGTGT
>NC_068995.1:17383484-17386679 GCF_001194135.2 Octopus bimaculoides
ATATATATATATATATATATATATATATATAGATATATATATATATATACACACATATACATACATATATAAATATACATATACACATGTATACATACATATATGTGTGTGTGTATATATGTATACATGTATATACATATTTATGTATGTGTCTATATATATGCTTACACACACATGCGTGCATGGGTGTATGCATATCTGTACGTGTGTCTGTATATGAGCTCTAATAAATTCAAATGATTACTCTTATTTTGTTGGACACTCAACACGATTTATTTACATATATAAGATAATATTTGGGTTTCTAAATTTTTCATTTTAGGTGCAATATACTACAGTTTGTATTATTTACCATAAATGCTTGGGCCAATGTCTTTCTCTCCCTCTTTCTCTCCCTCTCTCTCTCACCCTCTCTCTCTCTTCCTCTTTCTCACTCCCTCTCTCTCTCTCCCTCTCTCTCTCCCTCTCTGTCTTTCTCACTCTATCTATCTCTTACTCTCTATCTCTCTCTCACTCACTCACTCGCTCGAACTGTGTCTTTCTGTTTGTTTACTGAATACAAATCTTTTCAGATTTTCACGAATCATATATTTCTCCATCTTGCTCGATTAAACCATCAGTTATAATCATCGAAATTTCAGTCCAGAAAACAAATTCAGTGTGATAGTAGTAGCAAGTGAAACGGTCTCAAACCATACGCTAGTCACTTTAAAAAAATGTATAACGTATTTGTAAGGTGTTTCTGGATATAGAAACTGCTTGGAAAATTAAATTGGATCGTCATAGACTAGGTGGATGGCGAGGAGGGCGGTGCAGACCGGTCGATTTTTTGTGGGCAAAGCTGTTCTGGTTCTGTTGTATAAGGCTCAATTAGCTGGGAGAATTGGGGAGGGATTTCCCAAACAAGGCCTGCCCTGGTGGTACGCAATTTAGCTACTCCACTGTTGTCATACCTTGAAAGCCTATTGAGGATACTTGTAACCATGCATTACCTAAATGCGGATAAAACTTTTTTTTCCGATTTGATACCATCGACTCAAGTACAAGACTTGAACGTTGAAATTATTGAGCTCATGGGGATTTGGCCTCGGCGAAATTTGAACTTAGATCATAGTGGGCCGAAACAATTAGGCAAGTCATATAATCAAAACGTGAAAGATCGTGCCGATCTACATTCTTTATTCTTTTGTTCTTTTATATGTTTCAGTAATTTGACTGCGGCCATGACGGAGCACCGCCTTTAGTCGAACAAATCGACTTATTCGTTATAAGCCTAGAACTTATTCTCTCGGCTCCTTTGCCGAACCGGTAAGTTACGGGGGACATAAACACACCAACATCAGTTGTCAAGTGATGGTGGGGTAAAAACACAGACGCACAAGCACACGCACATGCATACATATATACATATGTGTGTGTGTGTGTGTGTGTGTGTGTGTGTGCGTGCGAGCGTGTCTGTGTGTGTGTAACTCGCAAAGTTTTTCGGGTTTGTTTATAAAAATATCATTTATGTAATATTAAGACAGTTTAGGTATATATTAACTACATTTGACTGAAATTGATGGGTCAGCGTTTGGTCAATCAGATTCGCAAGGAACCATGAAAGTATCGATTTCTGGGTTTGATTCAGCCTGAGGTTAGTTCATCGTTTTTCAGTCATTTGTTAATATTTAAAAATTGTCGCTTCAATATCGGAGGATAAATATTATGATATATATTATATACAGTTATTATACATACATACATACATACATACATATATATATATATATATGTATATATTCAAAATAAGCTACAAGGATATCCAGAGGTAATGCAGTGCGATCGTTTCAAGCAACTCCATTTAATCGAACAATGCAATCATTACGTCAATTTAAATGCAGAACAATCCTCAGCTGCATAATGACAGAATTTAATTAAATTAAAAGAGATGGACACATTAGAATAATTTTACCGAAAATCTCCAAGAATGTAAGGAGATATACAAAGAACCTACTGTCTTCACTTCAGCTTAGAAGCTATATGTATGCATATATACGAGTTTCTATTAGTTTCCATCTACCAAATCCACACAAAAGGCTTAACATGGCTATAGCAGAACACACTTGCTCAATTTGCTACGTAGTGCAAATGAAACCGGAACCACGTGGTTGCAAAGCAAGCTTCTTACCACACTGCCGCGCCCGCGCCTCCGCACAGCCACGCCTGTATATGAAATAATCCACTGAAATGCAAACACTTCAGATCGATATACATGGTATGGTATTCTCGTAGACAATTTTCATATTGCATCGACCATATTGCTCAACTGGTACTTATCTCTGTCAGCTCGCAGCCCAGAGGGCAGGGACGGACGAGATGCCACTAAGCAAAATGCTAAAAGTTCTGCTAGCTTGCCTCCTGAGATCACTCACAATATTGGTTTTACATTTCGGCACAAGGTCAGCAATTTCGTACCATAACGTTCATGTAATACTTATTTTATCGATTCCGAAAAGATGTAAGGCAAAGTCGAAGCTGCCGTCTTACGTCACTCGCAATGTTAATATTAGAGCCTATATACTTCAGCTAAGCTGTAATAATTATAAGTTATTCAACCAGCTGAGGATGTATGGGAGATGATAGGGCTGTAAATAGAAAGTAGTTTAGAATTCACTGAATATTTAAAAAGAATTAAAGAAGCATTCAGTATCTGTACGCCTTTCATCACAAGTTTGACAGATCAATATCAGCTTAGGGCTGCATGACAGAAAGAAGAATCCAATCAAACTCTGTTCAATAATTAACATTTGCTGGCACAACTCACTGATCCTGTAAACAGGATCAGCAGCAGTCAATTAAATTTCGTAGATTTTAGTAGCGGAACAAAAAAGATTTCGAAAATTTCTGAGTGAGGATGAAAGCGCTGTAGTAATTGATTAATTTTGAATAGACACTTCATATGAAAATGAATATTAGTTTTATGCCCTTCCAGTGACTTCTACGATAGAAAACAACAAACACATATTAAGCTTACTGATGAATGTGCACCATAAAAGATACGAACCCATGTATAAAATCCATCAATGCATTATTTTACAATTCTGCAGTCGTAAGTCTATGATAAGAAATATCACAATCCGACTACCTCCCATCACGCTCGTACATACATGCATCTCTCTCTCTCTCACTCTCTCTCTCTCTCTCTCTCTCTCT
>NC_068995.1:17387172-17388139 GCF_001194135.2 Octopus bimaculoides
TGGTTTTGAACGAGAGTACATATTGTTTTCATCCGTCGTTGGTAATATATATATTTATATGTATAAAGCATGTATGTGTATGTGTATGCACTTATGTATGCATGTGTGTGTATGTGTGTGTGTGTGTGTGTGTGTGTGTGTGTGTGTGTGTGTGTGTGTGTGTCTGTGTGTGTGTGTGTGTGTGTGCGTGTTTGCTCTTCAACCATGTATTATTCATATTAAGGTCATAAATTATCTAAGATGCTTTACATACTAGCATCTTGTTTTAATACATAATCTGCGTAATTACAATTTATCATCTGAAATTCACCTGTTTGGAAAAAACAAGGTTTCGCTTGAGAAAAATTTCAGCACTATTTGTATACAGAAAACTACACAGCTCTCTCGTCTCGCTTTACATAAAATACGAAGCCGAATAGTGTCATGTTGCGTATCCATCACTTGGACACGGGATGCTATTTATAACTGAAGTATCTTTTCACTCGTTTCAGTCATTTGACTGTGGCCATGCTAGAGCATCGACCCAAATACTTATTCTTTGAAAGTTGAGTACTTATTCTATCTGACTCTTTTACCGAACCGCTATATTACGGGGACATAAACAGACCAGTATCGGTTGTCAAACGATGTGAGGGGGAGGGCAAAAAAACACATAGACACACACACACATACACACGCACACACACACACACACACACACACATACACACACACACACGCACGCGTCTATATATATACTCGACGCTCTTTTTTCAGTTTCCGTCCACCAAATCCACTCATAATGCTTTGGTCGGCCCGTGGGTGTTACTGGGTGTTACAGAAAATACTTGCTGAAGGTGCCACACATTGGGACCGAATCCGGAACCATATGATTGGGATGCAAGCTTCTTACCACACGTTTTAGAGAATTAAAATTTCCCACAACATATGACTGGTAGTTTTAGTAAGTCGCTTGCTGCGTATGTAT
>NC_068995.1:17388394-17390001 GCF_001194135.2 Octopus bimaculoides
TGTGTGTGTGTGTGTGTGTGTGTGTGTGTGTGTAAGTATATATATGTGGACAATGTGAAGCGTAACAGAGTTAGAACTCACATCATATAAGGAACATAATAAAAAAAAACATGGCTAAGCGCATGAAAGCATTTGTAATAACATTTCGGTGCACAATGCATTGAACATTGTCGATATGCATGAGCTGACGACTGTTAAAATGAAAAACGGACATCGAACACGACAGGCTAATGCACCCGCACACACGTATATATATATATTGATATGTCAGTATGTATCTATGCTTATATGTGTGTGTGCATGTTGTGCGTACAGAAAGACAGACATGGAGAGAGAGAGAGAGAGATGGAGTGAAAGCCAGATGAACAACTAGAAAGAAATTTTTGGCGTTGATTGATAGATAGACAGACAAAAAGTGTTGAGTAGAGATAGCAAAAATGTGTAGGAAAAGTAATAGAGTAACAATGTTATAAAGGATCGGTAAAAGAAGAATGAAGAGATGAGAGGAAATGGAGAAGAGAAAGAAATGCAAAAATACAAAAGACAGCAAGCAAAGGATGACAAATAAAGAATGATATTAAACTAGGTAGGGAGGACTGGAATAAATACATGCATATACAGATCTACATATATATACATATGCATACAAAAATATACGTAAGCACACACACATATATGTTTACGTGATAAAATAGAAAAGGAAATAGCAAAAATGAACATTCTTTTTGTATATACGTGTTGGACATTTCAACAATAGAATCTCGAACTGGTAGATGATTGCGGTGCCTTATTACATGGGTGTTGTTGGTTCAGTGATTTTACGACAGCTCCCCCTATCGCGGCTGTCTGATCGTTTTTGTTGCAGTGTCTGCAACAAATCGCAACTTTTTCAAAAGAAAATACATGAAAAGAATGAGCAACAAAGGCAATGCGAACAGACCAAAGGAAAAGACTGTGAGTTTTACAGCATGGTCTTAGAAACTTAGAGACATAATCAAATCTGCTACAGCCAAGATATAAAGAAATATATAAAAACACTATCGAACCTATAGAGAATAAAACGAAGGGAAAAATGAGCGTATCATCTTCTCCCCCTCCTCTTGTCTATCTCAAAATAGATAAAGTGTAAAAATACCTAGACAAAATTAAGAAGTGGAATACACAAAATATTTTAACAGAAACACACATTTCTGCGAGAAATTCGTTTGTATGTGTGCGCGTGTGTGTCTATGTGTGTGTGTGTATTCTAATCACCCACATCTATGCACAAACAGATATACACTCACCCATAGTTATAGACATATATGCAAAAGCCTCATTGTACAGTACACACATAGTCACCTGCACACGCATGTCTGCGTAGCTATATAATATGCATGAATATTATACGTAAATACACACATGTATGCCTGTCTGCGCAGATATATAAGGTGTAATAAATACACTGAATACGTTTGCCAATCGTCTTAACTCACTCTGTCTGAGACATGTCCATGTTTGAATGAGTGTTGCATGCGTAAATTTGTTCGTGTGTATGAGTATTTCTGCTTGCATCTATGTACATACATACATACATACATACATACATACATATATATATATATATA
>NC_068995.1:17391332-17393353 GCF_001194135.2 Octopus bimaculoides
TATATATACATGCATTTATATATATATATATATATATATATATATACATGCATTTATATATAAATGCACACACATAGATGCATACACCCACATACGAGTATATACACGCCCACGCTTGCATATGTGTATACGGACAGACAAATGGTAGAACAGAATAGTGGAGCGTATCTGATTTTTAAAAGCAGGAGAACATATGCGTTCATAGGAAGGAAACACCAAACGCAAAAACAAACGTATCCACAAGCATATGCTCAAAACGACAGTGGTGGAATGCATATGCATAAATGTATAAACTTACATACGTTCATGTATACATACATACATATATATATGTATACACACACACACACACACACACACACACACACACACACACACATATATATGGCTATATATGTGAGTGTATGTACGTAGGTGCATATGTGTCAGTTGGTGCATGTATGCAACAAATATTTACGTATGTGCGTACTTATATTGTGCAATTTAAGAATTTCTTTCTCAGAGTGATTGATGCAAAAGTACATTTTTCACTTCGAATTTGATCATGCCTCGTTCACATTTTCGTTGAAAGACTTCCCGTTCTCTTTTATTTATTCACCATCGCAATGCACATGACTGTGGTCTATAATATCTTTGTAACTTCCACATACACATCAGGGACTTTTTCCTTCAGTTCTAGCCGTAACACTTACTCTTCTTCTTTGCAGCACAGGATTTCATTGCTTACCCTTTCGCATATACCTGCAATGACTACATGGGAACTACAGTATATGCAACATATAATACTGGCTTTTCATTTAAAGTCTATAGGAAAAAGCAGTTGGACATTAGCAGATGTTAGAAGACATTACTTTTTTAGGCGTAAAACGTTTCAATCTAGCATGAAAGTCCTCATTTTATTTAATCTGCTAACATCTAATTTCAGATCTGCAGACTTGTTTTACATCATAAGTCTTCTGCCTCACGCTTGCATCGAGAAAAAAAAAACATCTAATTCTCTGACTTTGCACAGCCCACAGATCTGGAATGGGTCATTATTGGTAATGAAAACTGCCTACTCTAACGGTCACCTTCACCGATAATTAACGGCAACCCACACATTATTTTAAGATGTCTGCACATCACACTATCGCATTACCTATGCACTTCTTTCAGCGGTGAAATTAACGACATCGTAATATCCCTCTCTGTATTGCAATCTTTCTCTCTCTCTCTCTCTCTCTCTCTCTCTCTCTCTCTCTCTCTCTCTCTCTCTCTCTCTCTCTCTCTCTCTCTCTCTCTCTCTCTCTCTCTCTCTCTCTCTGTAACACACTTACATATGTATAATATCCCATTCCGTGAAATATTCTACATCCTGCTCACACAAACAAATGGTACATAAAGCAAATATATGTAAATATTGCTAATTTAATTTGTTCACACAATTCGCATAGCAATTTATCATGGTTAGGACTACTTTATTTCTTCTTCTACTTCGCGAACCTACGCGCAGCCACACACAATCACAGAACTGCGCAAAATATATACAATTAAGCATTACATATTTGAAGAAAATGTATTCCGATCGTAACCTCCGCTTACGTTAATGGGGGCTAAAAACACTATACTACATCTGCTTGTTCACCATTCTATATTGCGACAGCTCCTCACGTTTTCTATCTCCTACATTTTTTGAAAATAAAGATCTTGACGAAGAACGATTGTTAGGAACGTTTCCCAGTCGCATGGTTCCAGGTTCAGTCACACTGCGTAGTGAGTCTCTCTTACTATAACCGAGAGACAACCAAAGCCCTGTGCGTGAATTTATCAGACAGAAAGTGGAAAACCCTGTCGTGTATATTACTTGTTTCAGCCATTACACTGCGGCCATGCTATCTTGAAGAATTTTAGTCAAACAAATGGGCTGCAGTACTTATTTTAAAGCCTGGTATCTATCTATCTATCTATCTATCTATCTATCTATCTATCTATCTATCTATCTATCTATCTATCTATCTCTATATATGTATATATATATATAT
>NC_068995.1:17393513-17394289 GCF_001194135.2 Octopus bimaculoides
ATATATATACACACACATGCATTATAGATTATAGACTGTATACCTTATATACAACTCTTCTGTTGGAATTGATAAAATACACAATTTTCGTTAAGCATACGAAGAAAAAGAATAAAAAAACATAAGTGCATAAATATTCAGAGACACACAAAGACATATTGCGAAGAGCATGTCGCAACTATTGCAATTTGTCAGGAAAAAAAAATTATTTGGAACATGTTGATACTTAAGAATGTACTATCATCTACTCAGCAAAAACGTTTGTTGGCAAGTATGAAAGCTAACGCATAATACACAAGTATAATGTTTGTGTAAGGACAATGATAGTTTTTGTCAAAGTGAGAAGTTATTATGTCCATTATCTGGAAAATTATCAAATGCTTGGCAGATGTGCGCTGTTTTGTTCACTCAATGTGCTCTTTGCTTTTATGTTCAGAACATTTAAGGTTCACTAACAAGCAACGATAAGTAGGATACAGCACGTATCAGTGTTATTCGTTAGCCAACTATTTTTATTTGTGTGATATTTTCTCAGTATAGTTGTTGAACTACTATTTGCAATAATAATAATAATAATAATAATAATAATAATAATAATAATAATAATAATGATAATAATAGTGATAAAAATTACCACGTGTTAACAAAAATGATTTCTTTGCAGTACTTATGTCATTGCTTATACGTTTGGAAAACTAGCCTTCTTATATTGAGAATGTAAATACAGCCTTGTATAAATAAATAACTGAATAAATAAATATATAAACAAATGTATA
>NC_068995.1:17394944-17396516 GCF_001194135.2 Octopus bimaculoides
GTATACGCTGCTATTTGTTATAGATAAAGTAGCAACATAAGATTTCAGTTTATATTTCAAAATTTCAGATAATTTCAATAATCGGATTTATTACCTACCAATAATTCCTCGAAATTTTCTCTACCCAAGTATATTAAACAAGAATCTTGTTGGACAGAGCGTCTAAGAAATACGTCATTTAGCTTCGTCTCAGATTTTTCCGAGTTCAAATTCAACCGGGGTTTCTACTGATTTCATATATTTTAAGTGTAAAATACAAAAAGAAAAAAAAAAAAAAGAAAAATGAAATTTTCAAAGTTTGATTCCACCAACTCTTCTCCTCTTGTGTAGCATTCAATCAATGAAACGAAATCAATATTCTATACTTGTGATTGATTCCCCCAAAGAGCAAGATGTAGGTTTTATATGAAAATAGGTGGTGTCCATACATGCAACATATAATACATACACATACACGCGCACGTACATACACACAAACACACACATATACATACCTATACAAGCTCACACACACACACGCGTATGTCTATGTATATATTTGTATAAGAAATTGGAGTTATCCTGAGTTGGGCAAGGAGAGAGTCATGTATGACGTCAGCTATAGAGTATTGGAGGAAATGTCTGTATTTTTTAGTTTCTTTTTTTAACATTAAGATTTCAAATCCGAAGAGGTTTCACGCTTTTTATATATTCTATTGTAGTACTACATTATTTGTCTTATTTCAGTTCTCTATAAACATTTGTAACAAATTTGATTGTGAAACCTTATTCAGTTCCTGCGGAAATAGTACGCGTGTTAAGTTGTGGACATACAACTATACCAATTATATGAGTATACATGTTTCATGCATACTGTTACGAAGGAGAAATAATGTTATTGATTACGTGACTAATTTGAAGCATGCGACACGTTTTTCCTTGTTTTGTGTGTCTTTGTTGTGAGGTGGACGAGTTGAACTGGAAAGGAACGCGTAGTGAATTTGGTAACGTAAAGAACGCGGAGCGTGGAGATAGCAACGTAAAGAACGCGGAGTGTGAAGGTGGCAACGTAAAGAGCGCGGAGGGTGAAGATTGTAACGTAAAGAAGACGGGGTAAACAAAGAGTAAAAAACAAAAAACACAGTGAGTGTGAAGTTGGTTACTAAAACAGTGAGTGAGACCTTGGTTAGCAAGATGGTCGGTGTAGAGATGGAATGTGGCCAGTAGATATGAACCCAGATGGCGAAGATCCACATTATGAAATATAATAAACTCTCACTCGGGTACGACTACTTTCTTTCTAAGTAAGTTGACTTGCTGGGCGAGTTGTTGGAGCCGTGTGTGGGTAAAGGAGGCCGCAGTTTATAACAATACATATGAAGTATGAGACATCCACGTGACACTGTAATTGATTTTAAAATTCCATCTAGAACAATCCAGAGGAAAATGTAATTCTCACCATCTGTATAAAGCCACAGCTCTTCGTCCAGGAAGTAGTTTACTAAGTGCCAATGCACAAACTCTCGGTCCTTGAGTCACTCTCATGCTTGTGTTCAATATCAATATAAATATATATGTGTATATATATATATA
>NC_068995.1:17396826-17402087 GCF_001194135.2 Octopus bimaculoides
ATATATATATATATATATATATATACATACATACATACATATATATATAGAAATATATACGCATATATATATATACATATATGCATATATATATATATGTGTGTGTGTGTGTGTGTGTGTGTGTGTGTGTGTGTGTGTGTGTGTGTATGTATGTATGTATGTATGTATATAATAGAATACTAATAACGATGTTTGTTGTGTGTAATGAACTAGGGACCCTTATTCTCAATTCCTGAGCTAAGAAAAAAATGATTGTAAGAATAGGCAAACTGAAATTCGTTTCATCTCTTATTTTTTGCGATATCTCCGTATTTTAGTAATCGCAGCATTTTCTTCAGTTCTCAAAAGCTTGTGCTACATCTGAATGTCAGAAATTGCTGTAGGTTTTTCTTGTATCTCTCGGTATCCAAAGATACTTTCGTATTATTTTGCTCTGTAAATAGGTATATAAGAGATAAATTAAGTCCTAACATAGAAGACATTTGAAGGTGTACTGTAAAGTTTCAATATATCTTGGTGCTACACTGCTGAGGTTCGCTTCAACAGGTATAAGAATCTTCTCTAGGCTTTTGTCCTCTGATAAGCAAAGGTCCAAGTTTCTTGAAGGACATGAAATTCTCCGCTCTACACATGTTTGCGATATATTTAACAAAATAATGTTGATTAGTGAAATGGATTTTTTAAAACTCAATGTAATTTATGATATAATATTTCTTTCTTCTTTCTTTTTAAAAAGAACGGTGCTAGATGATGTTCACAAATATCTTCTCCTCATTCGTGCCACAGTACGTTTGTAAATCAGGTTAGTAACGAATGAAGTGAGTGGTACAGAATTGAATTATGCCAGTTACTACGTTGCACTTTAGTTTGGTGTTGTCAATTGCATTAGCTTGTACTGTGCATAAAAACTAATGACACACTATTATAATATATAGCCTATTCAAAGACCACTCGCAGAAAACGATTACTCCATAACAAGAACCCAGATTGTCCAACAAAAATCTACAGTCCAAATATGTCTTAAGACAAACTGAGACTTGCAGTTGCTTCTTTCTAACTGAATTTCAAGTATGCTGTTTCGTGATGCATTATAGCTTGGATGAGGGTAAGATTTTGATATATAAACACGACTATATTGCATTTTACAGTTAGTCAGTTGCTTCTCTTCTACTGGCGATTTGTCTTCAATGTCTATTATAAAATTCTCTTGTGTGAAACATAAAAGCATTGCATCTTCATAAACTGTGGTGTAATTATAGTGTTAACAATATTACTTAAACCGAAGTAGATCACGACTAGTATTCAACCTTCAATTGTCGCTATTTTATGTTTGTAGCTCTACCGTCTCACCATCAAAATTGCTCATTTCACATCCACTAATAAGTTCAGTGACCGTATTTATTAAATAACTAATATAAAAATAATTAAAGTTCTGAATATACTGGAAAAATAATCAACAATTACGACATACCAATTTTTTCACAAATGCTGCAATTGAATTATATTTAAATTAGTTCGTAGAATCTAATAAATATGATATTTTATAGTTGATATAATTACATCGAAATATGTCTTCATTTGTTTGCGTATATTATGGGGAAATGTGTGTAATTCCATTCCGAATTTACGGAGGACAAACGGCCTCGTGTATATGTATATACTTACGTATGTACGTATGCTTCCATGTGCGTACACTGTTATGTATTTACGTATATATGTATATAATTATGTACATATATATTCATACATAGACACAGTCATATGCGTCTACGTGTATGTTTGTGTATATATATATATATATATATATATATATATATATATATATGCATACAAGATAGATAGATAGTTGCACAGACAGACAGACAAAATATACAACTCCGAAGACAGCGACAGAAGCTCAAAATGCACGTGGGCATGTCTGTGTGATTACGAAATATTTTCACAATCGTGATGATCATTACGATGCTGAATTTTATTAAATTAGTATTCGATAAGGAAACGTGGGAAATTGTGTTGAATATAGAATTACAAAATTCACTCAAAACTGCACGCACATACACTCTCGCATACTCTCACAGAACGTTACACACGTACGTCAGCATATGAAGACGTTCTAAATGGGAGCGTGTGTGCGTCACTGCGTTTCTTTAGTGTTTCTTTCGGAATGGAGTAAAGAATTGTGCAAAATGTTTGCTATGATATTCCCTCTCTCCTTCTCTTGCATTCTATGTATCTCTATACACAGATGGAGCCATACACATTCATATACATAAAAATATACACATACACAAAAATAGACACGCGAGCGCGCACACATGCATATTGGATACCTATTTATTTATATTTTCATTGTACTCAGACAATAATAATATTGACAATGACTTGGAAGTTTTAACTAGCTAAGCCTTCGTCGGACTCGACGATGATTTAGCTGGCCGAAACTTCGAACTGACAGTCAACAACATTCTTGTTTATGGATAATAAATCTGTACTCAACAAAAGTGTTTTGTGGCATTTCAGATTAATGTAAAATTGTTTTTATTATACCTAAGAATAAGGCAATGTGCTGGCAGAAACATTTGCACAGCAGGCAATAATGCTTTGCTGTATTTCTTTCAGTTCATACTTTCTGAGTTCGAACTCCGCCGAGGACGACTTTGCTTTTCATCTTTTTGGGGTCAATAAATTAAGTACCAGTGAAGTGACTATTCCTCTCCCTAAAATTTCGCGCCTTGTGCTTTTAGTAGAAAGCTCGGCTAAAAAGACCGATAGAATAAGTACTAGGCTTACAAAGAATGAGTCCTGGGTTCGATTTGCTCGACTAAAGGCGGTGCTCCAGCATGGACACAGTCAAATGACTGAAACAGGTAAAAGAGTAAAAGAGTAAAGTGTAATCGCCAGAAGGTAAGTGAGCAAGACAAATGAAAAAATACTGAATTTTCTTGAGAAGAATCTTTTCTTATTGGTCAGACCATATGGGGTCTACATCTAGGATATTGGATGTCCACTTAGTGGTCATCCCTCTTATATATATATGTGTGTATATATATATGGTGAAGCAAATATTTGCTGATCCCTTAATTATGTGTATATATATATATATATATATATATATATATATATATATAAGCAATGTTAATTCTCTAAATGAAGTATTAACAGTAACTGCACGATAAAGTGTAGTATATTTCCACTTAAGTGTGGCTGACCCCTAGGAGTGGATGTTACTGTTGCTTTTAGCCCCAGGAGGGGAGATTGCGTGTCCTTGACAATCTACTGTATGATAATCTAACTCTTAAGACTAAATGCTTTCTCATATCCATTTATGCAATCTTGGCCTTGATTAATTCTGTTTGAGGAAAAAGGAAAAAGCAAATAAGACTAGTATAATATTGCTCTTTGGTGCAACAAATTGTTTCATTCGTACCTGGATCACTGGCTATTAATCGGTCTCTAGCTATGCTCCGTTGTGGGCTGCATATTTTTAACTATATAAATTAAAAGATTTGTAACTCGTTCTTAAAATGTGCGCACCTTGAAAAGCAAGGTATTTCATAATTTTGTCTTTCAGAATTATAATTAACAAAAATAAACAAAATTTTCGCTTTTCGATATCTTTGCTTTGAAAGATAGTTATTTTACATGTTTCTGTCACTTTATCTCGTGTTTTTCAATTTTAATGCGTCACAAATTCAACATGAATGAGTATCAATTTTGTTAAATGCTCAATAGAAGTATTTTTATTTCATGAGATTAAGATCTGCACTGATAAGAGATGTTCTTCGTTCTGATGGTGAACATTTACATTAGCAAAGCTTTTCATGTCACGTTAACGTTTTTGCATCGATTCAAGAGAACAATAACCGATACTATCTCGCTGCATAGCATTTAACTTCACTCGATCGGTTGTGACGACACTTAAACGACGGTCTTAGTACACGAAGGTAACTATAACCATCCCCTTACAAACGTGAGAACTTGTGACTCTGTTCTTTAGTATTTACATTTTTGACCCCAAATAGACAAAGAAATGTCGTCCTTAACGGGGGTTCAAAACAGAATATAACATGACTAAAATATAAAGAAATCTATGTAAAGCAACCTTCTGCCAATATTAAAGCTGAATTATATGTTCACTCCAAGCACGTTCCAGTTTTATTACCGACTCACAATTTTACTGTATGCCATAAGTTGATTTTTGCATGAAATATTATCGGATATTGTTTGAGTAATTTGCCAATAATTTTATGTGTTTGTGTTTGAGTAAGCATTACTTGACTATACATAGCAGGCTGTAACAATATATAGCTTGGATATAATACAATTCTTAATTTACGAAATGCAACAATAACTACCACAGCAATGCAAATCGAATTCTACGATCAAAGTGGCCACATACAATTGAATCAAGCCGACTTGAAAATTCTATATTTAAAAGCAACCAGACTCTTTTGTATACATTTGATTTGGAATCGAAAAATCCTAATACATATTTCTTTTACGAAAATAAAGTATTATCTACACATACAGATATAATAAAAAAAATTCCAGTGAAGTGTGTATTTGATCTAACCAATTACAATTTCCCATATATATTTTAGTGGTTGTGTGTTATATCCGTGTATATGATTATGAGATCTCCGTGTGCTGGGGTATGTGCAAAACTATAAACATAAATCAGAAATTTGACAGTAATTAAATATGTTAAAAATATTTCATCAATTCTCGGATCAAAAATTTTTCGGGGTTTGTCATACGGTATGAATTATCACTATGTATGAGTATGTTGTTCAAAATCATTCACCAGTTTAAAATAGCTCTACAGTAGGGCCTCACAAATCTAATTCAATGAAAAGAAAATTTTCGATTAATTATGTTTATCCATGCAATGAGTTGACAAATAGTTCTTCAAGGGAGATCTTTAACATGTACGAAAAAAGAATAAATAAAAAGAAAACTGTACCAACGGAGATAAAACTAATAAAATCAATTAATCGGAATTTTTGAAAAGCACAAAGGTTGCAAAAGCGAAGCAGATCTTATCCATTAGATATATTGTCGAAATTTATAATCAACGTCACGGCATTCACATTGTATATGTATACGGTTAACTGACCGAGTGCTTTTCTACTCGTTGAAGCATTATCATATACATACATACATACATACATACATACATACATATATATATATTTATAAATTGAAGATTTAATCATTAAAATAGTTATATCAGTGGCTTCGAGATGGGATATATATATATA
>NC_068995.1:17402348-17406358 GCF_001194135.2 Octopus bimaculoides
TATATATATATATATATATTTAGATTAACAGAATGAGATAAAAATCCAAGGCTGTGAATAGTTTTCAGAATATTTATAAAGAGGTCTTACAGCTGTTTCCAGGATATTTTATATATGCCATCATCAGAGACGGTGCGAGAAAATGTTTAAGTAGTAGTTATTGATAGAGAAGATATGAAATGCAGAGTGAAGTGAGGGAATGAAAACAGACATGAGATACGTAAGGATAATATATTTGCAGTTCCATTATTTAAGCAGAATGGTGTATATATAAGTATCCTCTACCTTGGATGCCCATATATACAAATGTATCATGTGTTTTTGTGTGCTTGTGGGTGTGTGTAGATACATATTAAATCTGATATTGTCAGTTGTGCTTCGCCAGGGGGTTCGAAGAAGACATAAAGTTACCCGTTATTTTAACATTAAAGAAATGTTCTGCTTTCTCATTTCAATAAATATTTTTAGCTACAATTATTTCGAATACTCCCAATAATTCAAAGTTTTGTAATCTTTATGTTAAATGTGTGTGACCCTTATTTAGTATGGAGATGACTTTTCTGCCCTATTTTGGTTCCATGAAATTGTTACTAATTTAAATACTAAGAGAGTTATGAAAATGGTGAATATTTTCCATTTTATTGTATATATAATGGAGCTTACATTTGATATATAATATACATATTTTAACAAAGCCAAATGCCATTTTGTTTATACTTTTGGCAACCCTCATTAAACAGATGTATAATCAAATACGATTTAATCTTGCCTAAACTTAAATTTGCATATCAACGGTTAATGTATATTATTGTTAATGAATGGTGGTTGTATCTGAAATGAGACCGGTTAGGCTGCTATTTCTAACAATGCCGAACGAATGTCTTTATGCTTTCTTACTGAACCATAACGTAAATATATATACGTTTTGTTTTGTTTCTTTTAACCTTTAACCAACCACGATGTACCAGACATTTGTTCGAAAGCACTGCATCTCTGTCCATCTCATCTTCTCGGAAATATGAAGGGCTGGATTATCTACTGCGTCCTTGGTGTGATCTGATGATGCCATAGCTGCGATTTCAAATAGATCTTTACCCAAAGATATTACTAGTCTTTCCGACTCGACAGCGAAGAAGTCAGACTGTAGTTGCTGGACATACTAGAATGAAACGGTGGAATTGTTTTTCAAAAAGACCAGGACCTGTCGTTTTAAAATAACTGCACATAGCGGATAAAATAGTCATCGTTACACTACTTGGAAACCAAGAATCGTCACAATTGGAATAACTTTGGTCATGATTCAACGCGATCGGGATCGGAATGACATTGGGTTAAAGAGCAACAACTATCTTGCTACCTACTGTTCAATAGCACTACCTTGCATGATATTATGCTTACGATAAGGGAGTTTTGCCAACATATATTTATATGTTGTATAATTGATGATTTGTGATCTGGGATGTTGGAGTGTTTATTATTTCTCTGCCAGTTGCAAACAAATCAAGGCTAAATAATTAACTTTCTGTTTTACTTTACTCATTTATATTTAAATAAAAGTATATACATGTACTGATGTTTGCACAGAAAGAGAAAAGTGAGTTATAAAACGAATCGTTAATTCACTAATGACGACAAGTTATACAATAACTGCATATTTATGGAGATATATTGACGCAGAACGTGTCTGTGTGGTCATGTACTTTGACTAGCAATCATGGGTTCTTTGGCTTGATGGTCGTGATCGTCATATTAGACAAGAATCATGAATATGAGGTTAGTGAATCCAAGTGAAAGGAATTTGGTTGAGAGAAAGAGCGTAGAAGACCCACGGATGAACTGCATCAGTGATAAAGATGCTCAGATTTATAGTTTGCTTGGCGCAGATTCGGTTTCGGAATTTCAATAAGTATTGAAATATTCAGCTACTTCCACGTTAAATTACTGATGTCCAACATTTTTTATGGTTTTAATCGCGGTTGGAGTGTATCAGAGCTGATGATCCGTATTAGGGCCTCTTTCTGGAGAGATAAATAGTTAGGAAGACACCATAAAACGATTAACCTGGGTCAAATATTTACCCAGTATGGCCACACGCTCGCGAAAAAACACCCAATATGCCAAGGGATGCTTGTAAGCCGGTGACTATTTAGATATGTTAATGTATCACCCACATAGGCTCTGCATGATGAAATTAGGTTATGTGTGTGTGTCCATGTGTGTGTGTATGTGTGCGTGTGTTTGTTTTTATGTCCAGTTATAATAAAAACATTTTAAAATTAAACATGGATTACACTATACTATTGTAGAGTACAAATTTGCTATTCTTAAACAAGAATGTATATTACTGATAGTAACTTCGATGTTTCGGCAGTACGACGGTTCCTTTAACCTTTCCCAGTAGCTCATCTATTTAACTGAGTCAATCTTCTTCGTGTAGTGTCTGTCTCAAATTCCGCACACTGACGCTCTGCAGTGACCTCTGATGGGAACAGTTATCTCAACAACCGAAAACGAAAGTACTACGATATCTTTTTCTTTCAGCTTTGAATCATATTGACACTCATCTGAACAGTATAGCCATCTTAGTAAAATGCACATGGAATGTTACATCGTTACGCACGTGGATTCACAGGTCACAGATAGACTCGGACTTTGGGATTGCACTACCCACTGGAACTGTGTATTCCAGTTGTAGTCAGTTTACGGGCCCTCAGTGGGGTGCTTAAAACTCCTTAGCATTGAACTGCTTGTTATTTTAACAGCCCACTTGTATGTTTCATTAATGTCCTTTTGAAGTTTATTATCTATGTCATCGGGGTCCTTAATCAGACAAGTAATCAAAGTGATACGACAACTCCTTGAACATAGTAGAGTAAATACCCTTGAACCTAGTAGAGTAAATGCCCTTGAACTGATTAAACAACTCATTTACTCAGCTGTTTATGTTGCAACTCAGAAATGCTTTTGTATCATCAGAATAGCTGGTGAAAGCAGCTGACTCTATGGTTGCGGGCATATCTCAGAGAGAATCACCACAAACAGCAGCGGTCCCAGTACAGCTCCTTGAAGGATTCTGCAGAGATTTGTTGTCTCACTATTAACTCTAAGACTCTAATTCCTGTTTTTATAAAACCCACTATCCTAGTTATCCAGCAATACGAAGGTCACGCAGCTTGTGACATATTATTCCATGGTCAACGTTGTCAAAGTAAAGATATATCCCGTCCACGTTTGAGTGGTTGAACTGCTGTTTCACTACCCTATCATAATGCTGTAGTAGCTGTGTCAGATAGCTGCTCTGTTGATGTGTTGTGTGTATACGAGAAAGTTATTTTCTTTCTGGAATGTGATTAGCTTCCATGTGGCAATGCGTTTCATGACTCTGCGAACATATGAAGTCAGAGATACAGGTATGTAATTTTTCGCATTTGCTTTCCTTCCTCCCTCACGGACAGGACATGTAATACGTCTTTTTTTTAACAATTTGTGAAATTTACCACATACAAGGAATGTCTTAGAAAGTATCTGCTGTGGTTTTGCGAGTGTTATCTTGCACGTCTTTAACTGAATAGACGGGAGATAATCTGGGTCCATTGCTGAAAACATCTCATCAATGGTCGAAATTACATCTTGCCCCTGCATATCGACGTAATTGATGGTCGTCAGCGTCTCCCTATCTTCTAACACACTGAGACAGATAGGTTCGCAAACTTGTAGAAGGACTTATAATTCATTTTTATATTTTCTACTGCCTCGTTTCCTCTTTTTACCCTTTCCTTTTCATGGGAAAGTCTGAGGTGTAGGGAAATCAATGTGGTCAAGGTTCTAACTTGCTATTGCGAAGCACAGGGAGTGGGACCTGGAAAAGCTAACTTATCACGCTGTTATCTTTCATCGGTTACCCATAGATTTCTAAGTGAAATTCCGTGCACGGGCACCGTTATGATGACCATCGAATACATGCATATATGTACACACATATATATATACCCATACACACGTGCATATAT
>NC_068995.1:17406415-17407138 GCF_001194135.2 Octopus bimaculoides
GTGTGTGTGTGTGTGTGTGTGTGTGTGTGTGAGTGTGGAAATGTACAGGTATATGTAGTTATATGTCTTGGAATAAGAGGCTACATTGACTTAATGAGATCTATTAGAGTTAAATAAACCATTGAAAAGGAAATAGCTTGGATAGATGAAAGTTGAGAAGAAAAAAAAAAAGAACAATGATATCTCAATATCTTATATATTTCATTCATAACTTTAGCTAGTTGCATTCCTCCTGCGGGAGTTGGCTAAGTTTTCCTTCTAGTGTATCATTAAGCTGACAAAAATTATAAAAATAGACGCAAATATATAAAAAGAAAACAAACCAAAGGAATAGTTTCTCTGCCATTCTCAGAATCACGTTCTACGTTTGTAATCTATTTCTGTTGGAGATACACTTATTATTTCTGGTGCCTTCACACAAAAGCCTATGGAATAAGCGGGCGGTGCGTGATTATCTTTCAAGCGTTGAAAGATCGCCTCTGTAACAACCCGTCTGCGTGTGGGTTGTTTCCCCTTTTCTTTTTGCAATGTCTTTTTGTACTTTCTATTGAACGTATTTCAAGATTGCGGCAAGGATTAAAAATGCTAATAGCGCTTATTTGTAAAAGGAAAAAAAAAAACAAAAAAGTGCTCAGTATAACAAAATAATAAAACAATAAATAAACAGCCACAACAAAACCAACGACGACATCAGCAACAACAACAATAATAACAAAGGAATAA
>NC_068995.1:17408412-17409712 GCF_001194135.2 Octopus bimaculoides
TATATATACATATATATATATATGCTTGTGTGTATGTATGTAGTTATTTATGTAGCTTTTGTGTGCGTGAGTATATCTTCAAGACTGTAAAATACCCTGCAGCTATAAATCTATGTTCAATGTGACCGTGCCGATTGTGAAAAATTCTAACTTTTGCAACTGTTATATATTTTTTTTCCTTCTTTGATTCTCATAAAGTGATTTACTGTATAAAATCCCGTCTGGTTTTATTTTCCTTTACCAAGACACTTATCCTGAAACTTTCTATTTTGTCTCAGATATTTTAAAGAACACCACATCACTCTATCTCGCCCACATTCATAGAATCAATTAAAATCTTTGAAAATACCTTACCAATGAGTCGACGTTAAAACGGTTTAACGACTATAGTGCAAACAGTATATTCGAAAAACAGCTTAAATACGTAAAAGCCTAAATCTCAGAAATTTATATATATATATATGGCAAATTCAGTGACTGAGAAAACGATGAACAAGCTATATTTGCTTGTTTGTTGGACACTTTTCTCTTATTTTGTTACGGCGTGTATGTCCAAACGTGTGATATCTGGATTATCACTGAAATCCATACACATTTACCAGCTATGTCATATAGTTCTTTTATACCGAACATTTTTCCCCATGGACTAATTAAGTATTCAATTTAAAATATTAGATATATCACATGGATTTATTTTAAGATTTATTCACTTTTCACTTCCTGTGAATATTCTAAGTAATGTTCATGCATTTCTGGTTACTTTTTCTGATGAGCTGTGGTGAACCCGAACACTGTATACGGTTAGTACGTTATTATCATTTTCGTTGCTCACTTTGTAGAGTGTGGAGACATTTTAATCGATTCATTGTTGTAATTGCTCTAAGCAGATATAAATACCGATTGTGTCTCATATACGTAATGTAGTGATTTGAAAATCTCACATCAAAGGTATCATTCCGAAACATGAAGAGAGAATAATTCCTTACACTGGTGGTTAAAAGTTAAAAATCAGAAAAATCACGCAATGTAATTTGTTGAAGGAAAAAAAAAAGAATAAAAAACACTTTAGCCATTCAGGATTGTAGTTTATCTGATGCTCAAACTTGATTGATGAATGCAAACATCATACTTCTCTTTATTTCAGAACTTATGTACTTAGTTGACAAGGTTGTAAATTTGCTATCTCTCATAATAATAATATTGATAATAATAATAATAATAATAATAATAACAATAATAATAATAATAATAATAATAATAATAATAATAATAATAATAATAATAATAATAATTAATTAAT
>NC_068995.1:17410420-17411014 GCF_001194135.2 Octopus bimaculoides
ACGATGGATTCAGCTGATAGCCGGATCCGTCCTACACGTGACAGTAGCTGTTCGATATAGACCCACAGGTCAGCAATGCTCGGGCACTGGACGAGTGCGTGCAGAACGGTTTCGTCGTCTTGAGCGCACCTCAGGCAGGCCCGGTTGATGGCACTTCCGTGTCGGTAGAGTTTATCTCGAACAGGTAGCGCACCTCGGTAGCACTGCCAGGCGAGGGACCTTTGGAAATTATCCATGGGCCCCAGCCCGAAAGTTCTCCTGAACAGACTGTTTAGCTGATTATCCTTGACGCCTAGAGTTTCCCCGAGAACGACGTCGCACTTTTCTCCCACTAATCCTCTATAGAACACTAGAGTGGAGCTACAACCGATCGCACTGCCCGCCTGACTGAGGGCGGTGAGAGCTTGGCGACACTCGAGGTGCCAAACGCCCTTTCTCGGTCTACGTTTGATCCAGGATTGCAGCTCTGTTAAAGAAACGAGCTACGGAAAATCGCGTCTGACGAAAGGCGACCACACCTGTTCACCGTCCAGGAAACGCTTGAGATGTCGTAGCCTGAGCGCATGTTTGCGCATCAGCAACCACGGCATGCCA
>NC_068995.1:17411024-17412655 GCF_001194135.2 Octopus bimaculoides
CACGCGGGACGCCCCTCCAACTTCCGCAGTAATGGCTCGAGAGTCAACACATACAGAAGGGAGGAGAGAGTACACCCTTGGCGAACCGAACGCGAGATGTTGAACGGTTCCGATAGATGGCCGTTCACCCGTATGACCGAGCAGATGCCGCTGTATAAAGCAGCTATCCACCCGCGGAAGACCTGACCGAAGCCAGCTGCCTTGAGAACAGCTGCCAGAATAAATAATTCACCTTTGGAAACAAGGATATTTTGCTCAACATCCTTAAACAAACCTTTTTCAGCGACCTTTTGAGCGGGATGGGCTACGTAACCTGAAGAAAATTCTAACTGGGCTCCACCCGCGAGGTCATGCGCTGTTTACCTTGATATGAGATCACCATGTCGCGCACATATGATTGTGATGCATGTGCCTAGTGTACCCTTATCAGACGAGTAGTCATGATGGGTATAATAGGCTTTGTATAATTTGGTGGCATGCCCTGCTCTCTCACTCAATAATAATAATAATAATAATAATAATAATAATAAAAATAATAATAATAATAATAATAATAATCGTCGTCGTCGTCGTCGTCGTCATCATCATCATCATCATATGCTCATCTTTCCATGCTGGCACGGATTTGACGGCCCGACAGGAGCTGGCAAGCCGAAGAGCTTTTACAGAGTGTACTGGATGCATTTTAGCTGAGAACAGCAAGATCGCCAAGTAGCTTGCACGACAAAACCTTCTCATCTGAGAGATGGAGTGGAACTGAGGGAAGTGACAGGGAACAAGCCAAGAGGTTAGAACATATCACATGTAAGCGCTACGTATGAAAAATGGTAACAATGATGTACATACGCGACATGGTCGGCATCTACCCAAAGTTTCGTTGGCGATACTACTATCGCTGTTACTGCTTTTCTCCTCGTCCACCTCCTCATCATCATCACCATTGTCATCATCATCCTACTACTACTACTACTACTACTACTACCAATGCTGCTGCTGCTGCTACTACTACTACTACTACTACTACTACTACTACTACTACTACTACTACTACTACTAATAATAATAATAATAATAATAACACCAGAACAACGCAAAAATAACTCAAAAGACTAGAATATCTTCAATTTCTTCTGCGTATTTTAAATTTCCTTGTAAACAAGTTGAAAATCTTGCATATCCATAATTTTCTCTGGCCGAACGCACAATCGATCATATTCAAAAACTTCGAAACTTTGATATCCACAACTGTCTGTGAATACATGTCCTTTTAGTATAAGAACACTACAAATTCTCTCCGGCCGAACACACAAACGATCGCCATTAGAAAATTTAAAAAAAACATTAATAATTACAATTCTTTGTAAAAATTTTGCCCTTCTTTTCTCCCTGACTATTCGAATATGTAAACGTACCTTTTATTGCAACAATACTATTAATCACGCAATAAAACGTACCTTTTATTCAAACAACATTATTAAACAAAAATAAGTTGAAAATCTTATATACCCACAATTTTCTCTGGCCGAACGCACAAACGATCACCTTAAAAAACTTTGAAAGTTTCAGAGATAAACAACTGCCAATATAGACAAACTGCACAATTACGAAAACTATACCGCGCCAAAACCTAT
>NC_068995.1:17412774-17422959 GCF_001194135.2 Octopus bimaculoides
ATTAAAACAGAACAGGGTGAGTTGGCCCTTTCCAAGGTCAAGATCACTCCTTTCATTAAGCGCATGCAGTAGTAAACACATTTGACCTCTGCTGACCGTTAGGTTGTGACGCTTCTTTTGCCTGATCGCACTACTACTGCTGCTGCCGTTGCTGTTACTATTACTGCTACTACTACCACTACTACTACTACTACTACTACTACTACTACTACTACTACTACTACTACTACTACTACTAAGCGTTTACATCCTGCTATCAGAACATATACAATCCCATTACCACTTTTGCCACCGCCGCCGCCAACGCCAACGCCATCCTGCTGGAAATAGCTCTGAGACTGCATGATGGTTCTGTCTTTTGTCTCCCTGTCTATGTCTCTCTCTGACTGTCAATTCAATGTCTGTCTCTTTCTACGATGCTACATGTATTCTGTCGGCCTGCCATTTGACACCTTCCAAGTGCAGGTCATGACATGAATTAATTTAAAACTTCTCAAAATAAAATCCGCCTCCCCCAGAAAATGATAATGCCTTGGACGCCTGAACCTTACCTAAGGAACCAGATAACTGGTTAACCCTGTGCGCTTGTACATATCCTCACTTATACCCACAGGCAAAAGCTCTGAAATCACTAATTCAAACCAACAAACTAGGTACACAGAACTCTATGAATGCGGACCATCAGTTGATACTAAAAGCACTATAAATGATCACGTCAGCAACGAACTGTGAGATGAAATACTAGAACAATATCTAATACAACTACATCAACCTTTCCACGAAAGACCCCCCACTTACCAAAATTATTAATACTAATAAGAACAGACAAGTAATCAAAGAAGTTGATCAAACACTTGAAAAGCTGATACGACAACTTGAAAATAGTAAAGTAAATGCCCTCGAAGTGACTGATCGATTCATTTACTCAGCTGTTTATGTTACTCAGAAATGCGATATTAAAATTAGAGATCAACAAAAAATACAAGGCACACAAACAGCTTGCATAGATGGAAAGAATAAACCGTCAAATAATCCAACTAAGAGCAGATATATATTTTCTACTTGAAGAAGCAAAGGGAAAACTAATAAACCCAACAAAATAATAAGAACAATTGCTAAACATGCCATTTACAAGAAAACAAAAGATACACAGATAGAAATCCTTAAACAAAAACTACAATTAAAAACCAAATGACTTGCAAAAAAGAAAAAAAAAACGCTCAGCATTCCATAGACAAAACATATAATTCAAGGAGAGCACAAAAAACATTTTACATGGAACTGGGTAAACATATCATTATTATGAAAACACCTCTTTTCCAGCAGCAAACTGAAGATGTTTGGAAAAACATTTGGAGTAATCCAAAGGAGATTAATCAGAATGCACAGTGGGTCAGGGACATAGAAAATGCTAATGCCCATCTCAAATATCAAGAATGGCAAGATATAACAATTGAAGAAGTGAAAGCGGCGCTCGCCAAGTCAAAGAAATGGAAATCCCCTGAGATAGATAAGATTCCAAATTTTTGGCTAAATTCTTTAATAAGCATCCACCACAACTTAGCCGTAGCACTTAATGAAGTCATGTCCACCCCTGTGAAAGCCCCAAAGTGGTTTACTGAAGGGATTACGTATCTCTTACAAAAAAAAAAAACAGAAGTAACAACTAACCCCCTAAAATACTGACCCATATCATACCTCACCACCTTATACAAACTATTAACATCTATAATAGCGAATAGAGCAGATGAATTCTTGGACAATAGGATGTTATTCCCTGTGGAACAAATGGGACGTAAAAGGAGTTCATATGAAGGTAAGGACCAATTACTGATTGATAAAATGGTCATTGAAATTTGCAAATCCTTATCACTGCTTGGATAGATTACAAGGAAGCTTTTGACAGTGTCCCCCATGCATAGATTATCAAGGCCCTGGAAATTTACATGATAGCTCCAAGAATTGTGAACTTTTTAAAAGTAATCATGAATTCGTGGAAAACCACCCTCATTTTACACCATACAAAAGGATATACCACCTCACCAGACATCAATATCGCGTGTGGTATCTTTCAAGGTGACTCATTATCACCATTACTATTCTGACTCACTCTGTTCCCATTATCCACCGAATAATACTAAGAGAGGTTATAAGATTTTTGACCAGAAAATTAATCATCTACTCTATATGGATAACCTAAAACTGTTTGTAAAAAAACGAGAAATTATTAGAAGAGCTCCTGAATATTGTTGAAGAATTCAGCTCTGATATAGGTATGGAATTCAGACTTGATAAAAGTGTAAAGGCTACTTTCAAAGCAGGGAAGATCACAAGGGCAGAAAACATAGAACTAGATACTACCACAGCTATTCGACATCTAGACCAATCCGAAGTATACAAAAATCTGAAGGGTAGGAATAGTTCTAAACTCAGAATTAATAACTACTAACACAATTAATGCGATCAATTCTTTCTTCATGCCGGTAACCACATACAGCTTCAGTATCATTAGGTGGAGTCTCACTAACATGCAAAATACGAATGGAAAGATCCGTAAAACCCTAACAAGGTATCGAATACACCATCCTAAATCAGATGTAGACAGGACTTATCTCCCAAGCAATATAGGTGAAAGAGGCCTGGTACAGCTCAAACAATCCTTCAAATCAGTAATGATAGGCCCTGAAACGTACCTTAATACAAGTGATGTGCTCTTACGAACTGCACTGAAGCATGAAGATTCCAAACAAGCTTCAGTCATGAAGCTTAGTAAGAAATTTTAAGTCTCATGACCTACGAGTTAACAATAAGAACGACCAAAGACACCCAAAT
Organism: Octopus bimaculoides; assembly: GCF_001194135.2. Classification (NCBI taxonomy): domain Eukaryota; kingdom Metazoa; phylum Mollusca; class Cephalopoda; order Octopoda; family Octopodidae; genus Octopus; species Octopus bimaculoides. The sequence continues at coordinate 17,415,607 of NC_068995.1, forward strand.
ACTGACAGACCTACCATTGCTTCTCTTGATTTAGAAATTAACAATCAGAAAGATCAACGAGTTCCAAATAGTGACAAACCTCTCTGTGCAAAAAAACGTCAAATAACCGGCTGTCCAAGCAAATACTGATCAAAATCTAACACACCAATAGCCACAAGTGACAGGTCTGAAAGGGGAAACAGATTTGTTATTGCAGCGCAAGATCAGAGCTTACCTACCAGAAACTACCACGCAAACCTCCTTAAAGTTGGATTTGAGCCCCCGAGCAAACTTTGCGGAAAATTCACAGAGACAATCGATTATGTTGTTTTTGACAGCGCAGTCCTCGCTGAAAAGGAGTACCGCATAAGACATGACAGACTAGAGCAATACATCCACTGGAATGCACGTAAATACTAGAAAATTTAATTCCATGATAAGTAGTACAAGCAGTCTCCTAAGGATGTAGTAAATGGTGCGGTCGTCACCATCCTTTCGAACTGGCCAATACAAACAGACAGAAAAAAATGACTCCAATCGACCAGACATGCTGATCAAGGACTACAACAGAGGAACTTCTCTGTTAGTGGATATTTCTGACCCACAAGGTCAAAATGTCCCAAGAAAAGACGAAAAGCTTTCTCGCGATGAGATCTGCAAATTGCAATCATAAAAATGTGGACGTTTAATACTACGATAATACCAGCAGTAATTGGTGTATTAGGAATGTTAAAGAAGAGAGCTGAGAAGTATATTAAGCAACTCCCTGCTAACTCTAATCCCTGTGAACTACAAAAGATAATCTTGTTGAGTGCAGCCCTTATACTATGGAAAGCACTCTCTATCTAAAATGGAATAAATGTTGTGATAATGTTAGCATACATAACAAAACAAACGTGCCCTTGCTACGCTTGGCTTCCGGAGGATGCCAGGTACTAAGTCAGCTGAAATAAAGTTATAATGAAAAGAAACCATAAATGATAATAATAATAATAATGAAATAAATATTACTATGTCGCCTCATCTCAGTCTAATTCACAATAATTTTGACGAAAATTTTTCAACCGAATTAAATATTTACTTTGCTTTAATTCCTCGTCCTCAATACCCCATGAAATATTTTTCATCGGATTAAGCTTAACTCCTCTGATACTCTTAAATTTGTCGAAAAATAAATTGCAATCAAAGGTTTTTTTTATGCATAAATACATCAACAACATACAATTTTCTACCTAATACTTAGGTTAGTAAGTCGTTGTCAAAAGGTTACGCTTTTTATTGTTGAGACTCTTATTATTGCTTGCAAACATATTCTAGTAGAAAGAATTTCCATTTACTCTGTTTTATACTAGAAGAATAATATTGGTTTCATATTTTAGCACATGGCAAGTCTCAAATACATCGACTTCAATACTTGATTGGCAATTATTCTATCTGTCCCGAAAGGATGAAAGGCAAAGTCGACTTGGGTGGAATTTTTACTCACAACGAAATGTGGCTAATCATCTTGTCCAACGTGCTAATCGCTCTGCCAGCACGTCGCCTACTAAAAAGATAGTATTGGTTTCAAGTTTTGGCACAAGGTCAGCAGATTTGTGGATGGGACTGAGTCGATTAAATCAATCTCAGATTCAACTGATACTTATTTTATCGACCCCGAAAGGGATGAAAAGCAAAGTCGACTACGGCGGAATTTGATCTCAGAACGTAAAGAAGGACGAAATGGAGCTAAGCATTTTGCCTGGCGTGCTAACGATTCTGCCAGCTCACCGCTCTACTACAGCGATAATATTACTACTAACTATAGTTCAATACTTATCAGTCGGGAATAAGTATGTTAGTGTATAACTTTATATGGCAGCATCGGTGTCTGCTGTAATATGGAAGTATTGTTGTAAACTAATTCACTTCTTTTCTCAACAATGTAGCTACTATGGAGTAAATCAGCATATAAGATGTGTTTCTTCACTCTCCTTGCTTTATTTCATTAAATGCTGAAGTAGTTCGCAAGGAAACACTACTAAAGTGGCTGTAGATATATTTTCTTAATGTAGAATTACTGTTAACAATATTTTTTTCTCTTGTTGTGATATATCGATGCCACTAAAGAGAAGCTGTGGGATGAAACAGATATGATGCTTCATATAACATCTTGTCAAATACAAATTCTATATATACCTGAGTGATTTCTAAGGATACCTGTCTAAAATGATATTACATACTGAGTATATTCCAGCAAAAGTAAATAATGAACAGTAACAAGAATAGTTTGTGTGTTATAACATCATACTTCTTCAGTATTTATGTTCTTTGAGCACAATTAAAGTATTTGAAGCATACATTATTTATTATTACTTCTTATATCGTCTATTATGACTACAAAGAGAAAATATTAACTCAGATATTTTGAGAACGAAACTAAGTACTATCATGTTTTAAATATTTTCAAATAAAATCTAGTATGTGATATAGACATAATAAAACTATCTTGTTTATGCAGACAAACGGAGCTCACCATGGAAATATTGGCGGAGCTCTTTATTTTCGCTTAGAATCATTTCGTTCACTGCATACATCTCGGTATGTTTGAGAAAGTTATAAATGTCAGAAATTACTATCTTACCATTGAAACGAGTAGTTTCATGCCCAGGAGAACATTTGATGTGTAGAAACTGAAGAATATGTTTTACAGTTATTACATTTAGAAATTATACATTGCGGAATGTCAGTTTTGATTTTGATAGGCCGGCGTTGTTGATATAACTAGTAATGAACTTAGAAAAGTGAAACCGATTAAAGACCATTATCTTACAAATGGTTCCTCTGAAATATGAGAATAAATATATATATTTTAATTTAGAGTTATAGAATTATTTTGTAAAAGCTCAGAAGGCATCAATATACTGCACAATAGACGAACAGTTATCATTTGTCAGGAATAATATTCAAATCGGTCTGCATTTTAACTCTGAAAGTGGCAGAGAACAAACAATTTAGATGGAATCCATTATCAACTAAATGGAGGCTAACTTCCCGCGCAATTTCGACACACAATACCATGTCATTTATATTTAATCCTTCATTAGAAATAAGAAAGGAAGTTAGAAGTATCAGATGTTTTTATGTGATCGGATCCTAACATGTTTAACGAGTTGGTGTGGCAAACTTTAAGTCGTTATGTTGATGCTCGGAAGATAAAGAAGAATGAGATTGTGATGAAGACTAGAAAGACGAGGGGGGAGGAAAGGAGTAGAAAAAGAAGAAGGAAGGCAAATTGAGAATAGAAGTGGAGAATGTCGCTTGTTCGTGCGTCCATCGGATATTAAACATTAATACTGATCTCTGTATTGGCTGAGCAAAAGTGAAACAATAAATTTTCAATGATCCCCATTACAATGATGAATCTTCTGTTATTTCTTAAATAATGTATATAACTGCATATCGCATCAGAAACATTACGCAAATAAGTGCGAAGCCCGTTTTGCTCCTTCTCAATTATCATAGATCCAGCTCACACACTCGTTCTTATTCCTCCCTCTCCTTCTGTCCAATTAAATGAGGAGACAAGCAAGTATTTTTTTGTCGTTGTTTTCCATTTAGCTTTTCGCTTCTAAGTCTTCAGTTCGAGAAGATTATAAGTGCACCTGCAGTTTAGTTCAGCATTAATACATTTTATATTGCATGTTTCTCAGACATTACACATGTTCCTTATTGGATTTTCTGTCACATATATCATTTTAGCCGTATTACTACTAGAGCAATAGAACGTATTTCTTCAGGAACAAAGCAATTTATATGTATATATATGTATGTATATATATATATATATATATATGTATGTATTTAAGTAAAATATGTATAGAGAGGAACCTCAGTTTTCTGAAGGTCGTTCGTCATCCGAATTGTTCGTAAACCGAATCTATTTTTCCCGTAGGAAATTGAAGAGAAAGCACAGCGTGTTCCACCAGGAATGTAAGCTGAGCAAAAGCTACAGTCCAACTAACGCTCTTACCATGAAAGACCTAGCTTATCACCAACCTTTGCAGCCGGCTTGTGTGTTCATTATTAAAGATACTATCGTCACCGGAGACTTTTTATATTCCAAAACTTGTTCGTAAACAGACTTTTCGTGATAAGAAGCATTCCTAAATCGGGGTTTTGTTGTTGATTGTTAGTTTGTTAGTCTTTCAACTTTCAGTATTGTACTGAGGATATGCAGCGACACATTTTCACAGGATCTATTTAATGCAGCGTACCAGTAATATATTTGTGTCACGCAATGATTATATCGTTCGACAACCGTCGCCTCATTGTCATTCAGTTATATACTGCATATAAAATTTCCATCCAAAGAACAATTTTATACTACTAACAATAAACAAATGAACTCATTCAAACAGCCACCCGCACACACACACGTGCATACTGAACGATGCATTCAGTTATTGTTTTATGAATATCAGCCAAACTGCTGTATGAGCAGAAATTCCTCTAGGTAAATCTTTACTTATCCAGTCATCCTGAAAATATGGCAAAAATTAGTTGCTCAGTATGTCACCCAGTAGGGTCTTTTATAGCACTTTATTCCGAGTAAGATTCGTTGATAGCCACATAGCCGTGTATGCATTTATATAACGATATTGGTGGAATACCTCTGAGTTAAAGCAAGTATCATCGCCTGTCACTTTGCTTCCATTGGCAAAATATAAAGAACTCCTCCGGTAATGAATGACCATGTGATTGCACCTACAAAGTTCCCCTCCGATGCACAAGTATGGGCATGTTTGTTTACAGAAGACCATCAGTTGCTCATGCATACCAGTCTCTCCTCTCCATGCCATCGATATTATCCAAAGGAAAGGCAAAGGCCGATACTGCTTAGCACCAGTGACATTGCAACTCATTTCTACAGCTGAGTGAAGTGGAACGACGTGAAATAAAGAGTCTTGCTCAAGAACACAACACACAGCTCGGTCCGAGAATCAAACTCACTATCTCATGAGCCTTGCACCTTCACTTCACTCTCAAAAAATATTATATATACTCGAGTGACTGGGAACAAAAATCAAATATTTTGGTAAATGAGAAATCGAAGAACCTAAATTTTAAGTTATATGCTGAAATTTACGTTTCATTCAGTATGTTAGACATTCATTGCTATATAACTTGTGTAAACACAGCTCACTCTCATATCTTTTCAACCGAAAGCTGTCTTATATTGTTTCTAACGATTGTCCCTGGTGTTCTCATATATGGAACAACATTCTATTCCCGAGGTCAGCAATTGTACATCCTCTGCGACTTTAATAGATTTCAGAGAAATAACTTTGAATCAAATGGCACATCTAAGATTAGAATTTGTATCTGAAGTAACTTAAATAATGTAAACATAATCAATATGACATACCTAATGTATGCGCATAATTAAACGCCGTAGAAATGCATAATAAGACATCCTGAACGAAATAACTTTAAATATGCGTTGTGTTTAAAAATAGTGCATGCCTCACACTGGGCGAAAGGAAATCGCCCTGCAAGTGAAAGAGAGCGACAGATATCGATATTTCACTTCAAGTAGGATAAATTAATAACGTGGCGAGCTGGTAGAATCGTTATCAATTTGGGCGAAATGCTTTGCGGTATTTCGCCTGCCACTACATTCTGAGTTCAAATTTCGCCGAGGTCGACTTTGCCTTTCATCCTTCCGGGGTCGATAAATTACGTATCTGTTGCGTAATGGGATCGATCTAATTGATTGGCACCCTCCCTTAAAATTTCGAGCATTGTTCCGAGAGTAGAAAAGAATATCGTATTCGCCTGCCGCTACGTTCTGAGTTCTAATTCCGCTGAAGTTGACTTTGCCTTTCATCATTTCGCGGGGCACTTATAAATAAGTTCCAGCTGAGTACTAGGTCGACGTAATCGACTTAAGTCCTGCCTCGAAGTTGCTGGCCTTGAGCCAAAATTTGAAACCATTAGTACGTTGCACCAGGTAAGCCTTGATCGAGCTGACCCATGTTCACTGCATCATTAAAATTTTACCTGGGATTATATTATCTAACATTTTATTCTCTCATCTCTACCGCACTCAATGATTTGAAGACGATATGTCAGCAACTTCCACCCAAGCGAATGACCATGTAAATGTTCCCTCCAGTAGTTTGTGTTGGCAATCTCGTTAAACAAGTGGAAACCACAGTTATATAAGTTAGAGAATTTATCCCAATATATAAAGTTACCTAAAAGTCACACACAGAATATATTCAACATGCCCAGGAATTTTCAAGTTATTCTTCATTCTTTTCTAAATTGAAAAAAAATAATAAAAAAATAATGATTAATAAACACATAATTATACACGCTGAAGTGGATGAATGATAATACTTTCTACACAAGGCTTGAAATTTGGCGGGAGGGGGATTAATCGATTACATCGTCTCCAGTGCTTCATTGGTACTTGATTCATCTACTCCGAATGGATTAAAGGCATAGTCGTCACCGGCGGCATTTGAACACATAATGTAAGGACGGACGAAATGCCGCTAAGCATTTTGCCAAGCGTGCTAACGACTCTACCAGCGCGCTGCCTTATTAAGAACAATAATAATAACCCTTTCTGCTATAGTTTGAACTTTTAGGGGTAGGGGCTAGTCGAGTACATCGACGACACCAGTGTGTCACTGGAACTTAATTTATCAACCCCCTGAAAGGATGGAATCCAAAGTCGTCCCTGGTGGAATTAGAACTCAAAATAAAAAAAGACGGACGAAATGCCGCTAAGCATTATTTTCAGCGTGCTAACGATTCTTCCAGAAGAAGAAGAAGAAGAAGAAGAAGAAGAAGAAGAAGAAGAAGAAGAAGAAGAAGAACAACAACAACAACAACAATGATAATAATTTCTATTATAAGCGCAAGGCCTGAAATTAAGGGGTGGGTGGTAAGGGGATAGTCGATTACATCGATCTCAGTACTCAGCAGGTGCTTAATTTATGGACCCCGAAAGGAGAAAGGTGGAGTTAACCTCAATGGAGTATGAACTCAGAACGTAGCGAGGGGCGGAATACTACAAAGCATTTCGTCCAGCGTGCTAACAATTCTGCCAGCTCACCGCAATAATAATAATAATAATAATAATAATAATAATAATAGTAGTAGTAGTAGTAGTAGTAGTATAAGGAATAGCGCCAGCCTTGACACCGGCTGGACATTATTCTTCGCTGTTCTGACCATTCATCAGCTGAAGACACAGCAACACTAATACAACCCAGCAGGACAACTGAAAAATAACTCTCACAGACTGGAATATCTACAATTTCCTGTAAAAATTTCACCCTCCTTCTCTTTCTTTCCGTCCTCCTGAACAATCGAAAATGT
>NC_068995.1:17423094-17424806 GCF_001194135.2 Octopus bimaculoides
TGCCTGTAGAGCTTGTCTCGAACCGGTAGCGAACTCCGTTGCACTACCAAACCAAGGATATCTGGAAATTATCTATGATAGTTCCCCATCGGGAAGTCTTAATGTTTCTCTAAACAAAACGGAGAAACTTTCAAAATACAAAGATCTGGAAAAAGAGGTAACTCGAATGTGGAGCGTAAAAGCAGAAAGAATTCCTATTATATCAGGTGCATTAGGTTTGATAAAAACATTCGGGCAAATACATAACATAAGCACCAAGACTTAAAAGTGTATACAACATACAAAAAAAAAAAAAAAACCCACAAATACATACTGCACTCAACTTACGGGAAATACTTTCCATATAGTGAAAATAAGTAGACCACAACAAACCACAGCACATATCCAAGGTACACAGAGCTGCGATCGGTAATGCAGGGAAAGCACGTGATGAAAATAAGACTACTGAATAATAATAATAATAGTGATGCTTTCAAATTTTGCCACAACAAGGGTACTTATTTTATTTACCACTAAAGGATGGAAGAAAAAGTCTACGTCGGCGGAATTTGAACTCAGAATGTACCGATGGATGAAATACCGCAAAGCATTTCGTTCAGCACGCTAACATATCTACCAGTTCCTCGCCTTATTAACAACACCAACAACAACAACGCAATTTAAATAAAATGTCGAATGTTTGGGTGTGTGTTGTTTGTCCCACCCTGTATTATATATACTATCATTTAGAAGAACGTCCGCAACATAGAGTATGTAGGCCCAATGGTTTAAACAGCTGAATTAAATCATGACATTTTTGGAACATACACTTCACCCTTCAGAACGGCATATATGCTACACAATCACACATCTCATCAGCCTATCCAAACTTAATCAACAGATATCTCTCGTTTTCCTGACAATCAATATATAGCTGTTTCTTGTCCATAATTTCAGTCATATCTTGAGTAGAAATAAACAGACAAAACAAAATTATTGTTCCTCAGGGAATCAGAGTTAATATAGTATTAGAATTACTGATGCACACTCACAGAAATATTTAATTTCAGGTATCTTAAATAATATATTGTAAACCATAGTAAAATATAACAGGTAAGTACCGGAATACTTGTAGTAATCTGGAGGCAAGCGCAATGAGCATCATGTTTTCAGTTTCGAGTTGAATTTCTTTAAATTGAATTCCATTTAAATACTGTGTATAATGACACAGACATAACAAAGTGGTTATGAAATTTGCTTTGCAAACACGAAGGTCCGACATTGATATTTTGCAGCTGGAACTTTGTGAACCAATAACAGATGACTAAAATTTTATAGGCAGACACTGCATTGAAGAGAGTTCATAACTGTGTATGTATGTGTATTTCTACGTGTGAAGTGTAGCGTGTGACTATACTTTGTGTGCTCGTGCGCTCGTATTTGTGGATACGTACATACGTACATACATACATACATACATACATATATATATATGGACCCCGAAAGAAGAAAGGTGGAGTTGACCTCAATGGAGTGTGAACGCAGAACGTAGCGACGGGCGGAATACTACAAAGCATTTCGTCCAGCGTGCTAACAATTCTGCCAGCTCACCGCAACAATAATAATATTACTACTACTACTACTACTACTACTACTACTACTACTACTACTACTACTACCACTGCTGCTGCTGCTGCTGCTGCTGCTACTACTACTACTACTACTACTACTGC
>NC_068995.1:17424915-17427753 GCF_001194135.2 Octopus bimaculoides
TATATATATATATATATATATATATATATATATATATATAATGATAATACATACATATATATAACAAGTAAAAGAGTAAAGAGAGTATATATATAAAAGTACAACTGCAACAACAACAGTTACACTAACTTCAGCAGTATTTTGGCATCGTTTCAGCCTATACATACATCGGTTGGCATACACATAAGTTTGAAATTAAATTTACCTATCTATGGAGACTACTAATGATCTATGAACCATGAAGAATAATAACTTCCCCTTTCTCAACTGCTTTCAGCTAGTGTCTCTTACTTCATCTGTATTAACATTTTTACTTCCCTTGTATTGTAAATGGTATGCCGTTAACAGATTCTTAATTACTCCACACAGTAAACATTCGATTAAAAGCAAAATATTAAGGTTTTCATAATTGGAACAAGAAACGAAATCGCTGTGCAAGTGAAAGAGACTGATAGATAACGATATTTCGCTTGAAGTAGGATAAACTAATGCGTAGTAGTTAATGTTATTACTTTACTCAAGGCGGCGAGCTGGCAGAATCATTAGCACGCCGAGCAAAATGCTTATCGGCATTTCGTCCGTCTTTACGTTCTGAGTTCAAATTACGCCGAGGTCGACAATGTATTTTATCCTTTGTGGGGGGGGGGAGCGTCTATAAAATTAGTGCCAACTGAGTACTAAGGTCGATGTAATCGACTAGTCTCCTCACCCCAAATTTCAGGCCTTGTGCCTTTAGTAGAAAGGTTTATTACTTTACTCAACAAGGCAGTGAGCAGGCAGAATTGTTAGCAGAACAGGTAGAACGCTTATCGGCCTTTTCTCTGCCTTTATGTTCTGATTTCAAGTTCCGCCTTAGTCGGTATTGTAATAATTTCCGTTGAACAACGGGTTCCAAGTATTCGACTTACCCCTCATGAAGTTCAAATAAATATGTAAAGCTACAGGATATAACTCACTCCTGAAGTGATCCATTATATTAAAGACAAAAGTAACAGAATTGAATAGAATTGATACTTACCAAGATGATCCTCACTCTTGCGATAAATAAAACAACCAATGAAAGACCAGTTTACGTTCATTCTAAAATTTTAACCAAAGAAATGCAATAATCACTTATAAGATGCATAACGTCAGTTGTGAGCGGTCACAGATTCGGTGCTCTGCAGTTCATCGATATACGAAGAAGAAACAGGTGGAAAAACACATCACTTACAATAGCTAGAATTAATTAACTTCAGCATAACTTAAACATGGACTGTGAAATGCTTGCAACATCTAAAATTACAGTTACTTCAGCAGACATGAAAATACATTATTTATCTGTTTGTAAATACGTAAATTTAATTTACTTACTTCACTATTTACACAACTAGTATACTATGAATAATGATCTAAACCACCTTCTTCTTTATCAAATATTTACGTCAAATATTATGTTTTACCTCTCTCTGTTGTAAAGTCATTATTTTGTCTTTGATGTAAATAATATAACTTAATAAACAGGCTATTCATTACCTCATACTGAAGAGATGTATTTAAAATCGAAATTGCGAGTTCGACCTACAAATATTAAGGTATTAAGAATTGAAGCATATCAAAGAAACACAGTAAACATATATAACTATAAATTGGGTTGGCAAAAAAGTAATTTCGTTTTTCGCTTATAGAAAGACTTACGATTTTTCGATTGACTTTTGTCAAGGTTATGATTTTTTCCTTTTGACATTTGATAGCCGTTACTTTTAGTTTACTTTAGAAGTAAATTGCTCGTAATTTTGTTCACAGCTGTTAGTTCAGTGTCAGTTTGAAAATGGAGTGCAAAAAGGAAGATTTCCGCTATACTTTGCTCTTTAATTTCTGTAAAGGCAAGAAAGCTGCTGAGGCTCACAAATAGATATTCCTTTATATTTTTTACTTGTTTCAGTCATTTGAATGCGGCCATGCTGGGGCACCGCCTTTAGACGAGCAAATCGACCCCAGACCTTATCCATTGTAAGCCTAGCACTTATTCTATCGGCTTCTTTTGCCGAACTGCTAGATTACGGGTATGTAAACACACCAGCATCGGTTGTAAAGCAATGGTGGGGGACAAACACAAACATATACACACACATACATATGTATACACATATACGACGGGCTTCTTTCAGTTTCCATCTACCAAATTCACTCACAAGGCTTTGGTCAGCCCGCGGCGTCCTCGTCAGATGGCCGCATAGACTTCAGACATAAATGATAATTTATTTGTTAACAAATTTATTTTTAAAAAATGGCTTATCCTTTATGCTTGAAGTCTATGCGGTCATCTGACGAGAACGTTTTGTTTTGAATTGAAGCGATGTTTAAATGGAACCGATTGAAATGACCGTAACGATTTGACACCTATACATCTTTTCTACTTATTTATATTCTGTTCACCTCACTTGGAATGTACACTTCGGAAATACTACAGAAAGTGCCTTTATAAGAAGTACATGTGTGAATTACCAAGAGCGAATATCTTCACTTAGCTTGGCGGATTTGTCTGCATGCATGACAGGAATATTAGTTACAAATACCTCCATAAAGAGTCCTGATATTGAAAATTTGAAATGATATATTGAGGTCTACAGGTTATATCGAACTAGCAAGGTGCCTCAATTTAAGTACCTAATTCAAATTAATCTTAACTATATATATATATATATATATATATATATATATATGTGTGTGTGTGTGTGTGTGTGTGTGTATGTATGCATGTATATATATATGTATTTATACGACTATGCACACATATATAAATATATAAGTGCTGGGATAGTGAGACAGATAGAAAAAAGAAAGAGCGTGCGTGAC
>NC_068995.1:17427862-17428954 GCF_001194135.2 Octopus bimaculoides
AGAGAGAGAGAGAGAGAGAGAGAGAGAGAGAGAGAGAGAGAGGAGAGAGCTGATTTGCTGAAATCATTGCAATCGTGTATGGATTTCATTAAAGGGCTGAGAACAGTCTTTAATGTTCCGCAAACATCCTGCTCATAAACATAGAATACATGACAAAACAGAAAGTTATTTATCGCATTAATATAACAAATACCAGTGATGGACTGGCATACAATTTTATCAACTGTTATCTACCCAAATTATTTTTCGTTGTGTCTATAATAATAATCATTCATAGAGCCATGGTATAGTACGCTATTTTACGAATGTAAACGCAGAGTAAATAATAAGTGAGTCCCATTTAGCCTGCATTTTCTATATTGCGTCAATAAATATTTTAAAAGAGATTACACTATTTTCATTGGTAATTTCAGCCGTTTTAAACTGGGGAGTGTTTTCAGGAGAAACACAAACTCGGCAAGCTGTAGCACTTCAGAACAGGAAAGATATATCATGATGTTAATCAATCATTATATTAGGTTATCTTATCACAATTTTTCAGCAGAAATTTCCAGAGTGTACCCTCGGGTAAACTTAAAACTAAATTCATCTTCGAATGTGAAAATAATGTTTCCTCGTTAATGGCAGCACATGAACTAATCTTTACAAATAAGTATTTAATAACGTAGATGAGCCTTGCAGTTTGGTCGTCTGCTTCCGATGAGCCGAATTTTCGATTGATATTCCAGTCTCAGTTGTGCTATTTAACTTCACTAAAGTCTACTATTTGCTATTTCATGGTGTATTCAATTGTCTAGAAGTGTATTAACTCCAACAGAACGAATTTGTTTCCGATATATAACTGAAAGCACAAATATTGACGATGACCAAAAGACTCGATAGCTCAATAGGGCGAAGGGAAAAAGCTGTTATAATAAACAAAAATTGAATTCATCAAACTATGTGTTATATACACCCATACATACATACATACATACACACACACATATGCATATAAATAGGATAACGTATTCATTGATATTCATGTGAATAGGGTTTTTTTATGAAACATTGCCACAGTAATAATAAAACTACAGTTACTGGCAATTGATC
>NC_068995.1:17429054-17432556 GCF_001194135.2 Octopus bimaculoides
ATATATATATATATATGTGTGTGTATATATATATATATATATATATACAATAACAATAGTACATATATATACAATAGCAATAATTCTAGGATGAAATTTATAAATATTTAATACATTGTTAAGTACGTTTCCAGAAATTACATAATTTTCACATTAAAGTTGGTATCCTTGGGATTAGTACAGTATAGTCCATATTATCCATGGGCCTACGGGTGACCGTCCTCATTGATCCTTGTCACCAGGCGATATACTGCATTAGTGGATGAATCACAGAGGGATATTTGTCCCTTCATGTTTGCAAGAAGAGATAAACATCCCTCTCTGATTCATTCACTAATGCAGTATCACCTGAATAAATGAATCAATGGTGATGGCCCACCGTATGCCCACGGATAATACGGACTATACTGCACTAATCTCAAGCATAGCAGCATTCATGTGAAAAACATGTGATTTTTGTGAACGTGCGTAGCGATGCATTTAATATTTAAGAATTCCATTCTAGAATTATTGTTATTATTATATGTATCCTACATTATATCGGTATAACCATGATGCAACCTCAAACAACTGACTCACTGGTCAGTATCATTAGACGATGGCCTGTATAATGAAGTAGGAGCCTTATTTGCATACCCCTAACGTTACCATAAACGGATTTAATATGTCTGTGTCCACCTTTCAGTGCAATGTATGAAAGAAGATCTGCAAATCTAACGCAGGCCTCAAAATATATTTTAAGATCTTCAAAGATCACAATTTAGCTGCATCTCTTGGTGGTCCAAATCGGATATGCAATTTATGTGGGTGTCTTATCAAAACATTGTCTGTTTTAAAAAGCCCCACTAGTTCATTCAAAGTTGCCTCTCTTAGGTACATCTCATTGAGAAGAGTCAAAAAACTTGAAACATTGATATCTGAGATTCCTAACATATGGTGACTCTGAACAAATTATTTTTTCACACCTTTTTACCATAAGAGTGATTTTTCTCCACCGTAACTGCCGTGTATTTGCCTTTAGCCGTTGAAACATGTGACAAACATATTTCAAATAACAGATTTTGCTCAGACCTGTACAATGCTTGCGCCAATGCCTCATTATTGATCTACTAGCACAAATCAGTCAACGTGTTGACTGAATTATATATAGAGCTGCAAGCTTTATTTAGTTCGTTTGCACCAATGCTTCGTTATAAGTATATAAGTATGTGTGTGTGTGTGTGTGTGTGTATTTGTATGTATATATATATGTATCTACGTATGTATATACGTATTTCGAGGAGTGGGAGGTTTCACACGAGTAAATGCGTATTGCAAAAAAGAAAAAAAAGAAAAGGAAAAGAAAGGGAAACAGACAATACTTAGAGAACTCTATAATGGAAAACAAAAAGACAATATGTACATTTTTTTCTAAGATATCACTATTTTCGGTCGTCTTATTTCAACATCTTAAAACAGGGGCAAAATCTTCATATAGATTAATCTCGTGATATAAGCTCATGAAGTTCACATGTTCTCTTATAGATGTCACACGCTGATATCTATTAGAAGATATGTGAACTTAGCCAACTGATATTATGAAAGTTTTGTTAATTCCAGGTTTGTTTTTCCAAGATGAAGGAATCGTCTTAAAACGAGGAAAAACAGTAGCTGCTTCGTTAAAAGTGATGAAATATTCTAAGTATTTTCTCCTTGTTTTATGCCTACCTACACACACACGCACACACACATATTGATAGAAAGATAGAGAGAGACAGAGAAAGAGAAAGAAATAGATAAATAAATATGTGTAAATATATGTATATACATAAATGGAGGTATACATAACATATATGTGCATAGTGGGATGAATTTAACATACACACACAAATATATGCATATGCGTCGTGTGTGTGTTAAACTCATTAATATGTAATCCATATATATATATATATATATATATATATATATATATATATATATATATATATATATATATGTAAACTTATGTATATATGTGGGTATATATATTTGCATATATATATATATATATATATATATATACGTAATTGCATGTAGATTATAAATGAGAATGTATGAGTAATTTTAATGAAGGTAGTCTTGCCACGAACCTTAAATAGTTCCTGTTGATAAATCATATCAATCTCTCGACAACATGGGAAGAGAATCACGACTAATTTCTTATAGATATTATTTTATCAAGAGTATCAATTTTATTCTGCATTGAATGAAGGAACCTAAAACTACTTATGAACAATACTGTCAGTAACAGACTCCAATTTTCCCCAATTAAATATCAGTAAGAATTTGCCAGCGCATATTAATTAACTAAATTACTAATTAGCCTATTAATTATGTAAAATTTCTGTTGGCCATATTACACTTGTCTGAATGCAAGCTAAAAAATATCTCTAATTGCTCTTTGTTGAAACTGATTATTGAATTAATCTAAACATGTAAATTCTTATAGGGTTTCTGTATTTATGTGAATACGGTGATGTTTTTATGGCACTACTGTTCTTTAACTGTGTCTACGTGTATATGTGTGTATATGTGATTGTTGTCTGCAATCATTTACATGCGTCCGCACCATATTTTCTGCACATGTCTATAATTGTGTGATAGTAAAGACACTCTTCGATTTGTATAATAGTGTGTGCATATGATTGACTTAATTTCCGGAACTGTACATGACATCGCAGTTCTGAAACTTATATTACAATGACACTGCGCAGATTTGCGACCGTTGCTAAAAACTCAGTAAGCAGTTAAGTTAAATATCAAAATACTTAATAAGAATTATTTTCTAGGTAAACAACACAAGTCAAAAAATAGATGGTGGAACGATACATATCTTTTTATTAAAAGTTAACATCTTTCTGTTTTATATTCGTAAAATGCTGCTCAGACTATGACCGTCGTTCTGAATATGCAGTTATGGTAGACAGATAGAAAAGGAGAAACTTCAAGAGCTGACAAACTTATTTCCAGTAAAATGTCAACGTATCATTCTGTCTCTCATTATACGTTTGCAAAATCTACCGAATTTTATCACCACGCGAACACACCCCTCACGTAAAGACTAATTTTCAATATGGCAGACGTTTACTCCCCTTGATAGCAAACAAATTTATTTCAGCTTTTCAGCTGTTTGTATCATTGCAATGGTTGTTACATAAAATAAAATTCATGTAATATCATTAATCCTTTGATATGAAAATGGATTAGAATTGAATGGAAGGGATATATATAAGGTTATGTTTGTAATACCAAATATGCTGATAAAACGCATAAACAATCACACTACTTTCATACTATGCCATCAACACTACCTTGTTGAATGCTTCCACTTCAACATACAATACCATCATACAAGATGTCAGATAGATATGTTCACATATACACTCATCCACCGACACGCCCACGCATATACAGAGAAAGAGAGAGAGAGATAAGAAATTGATAGGTAGATATATATATATATATATATATATATATAAGA
>NC_068995.1:17434241-17435247 GCF_001194135.2 Octopus bimaculoides
ATATATATATATATATATATATATATATATATATATACATACATATAGTTATACATATTCATATACAGATAGATACTTAAGTACGCTCACACACATGCACATACGTACGCCCATAAGCACATGCTTTACTTACGTAAAACATTTCATCTTGGTAGTATGATATGCTTTCTCATGCGCAGACAACAACAAAAGAACAGAATATGTATATGAATGAAGGTAACTTTGATATTTATAAAGAAGCATATCTGTTTGTGTACACGATTAATTGTCTGTGAGCTAAAGTCTTTATGCACGATGTATCTTCTTGTATTTGTTTTAATATGTATAAAATTCAGTACTTTCAAACTATTTACAGCCATACAATCATACAGACAGAAACACACACACACACACACACACACACACATAAAATATCAGACAAGAACAAAGGTGCATATATGTATACATATGTGTGTGCGTGTGTCTATACTTCTGTGTGTACGTTCGCGTGTGTGTGCATGTGTGTGAGAGAGAAAGAGACACAGAGTGTGTACCCATATTCCTTCTCTGTGTGCGTGGTTGTTTGTTTGTGTGTGTGTGTGTGTGTGTGTGTGTGTGTGTGTGGTTGTGTGTGTATGTGTGTGTGTGTGTGTGTGTGTGTGTATGTGTGTAATTCCAATGAGTTTGATTCGGTTCTATGAGACTTTCAGGTTCGGAGGCCTCTAAAAAGAAGCCAGTCTCTTTCAGGATATCTATCTATCTATCTATCTATCTATCTATCTATCTATCTATCTATCTATTTATCTATCTATTTATCTATCTGTCTGTCTGTCTGTCTGTCTGTCTGTCTGTCTGTCTGTCTGTCTGTCTGTATGTCTGTCTTTCTGTCTGTTTGTCATAAACACACCAAAACCGGTTGCCAAGCTGTGGAACGGGGACAAATACAGACACTCATGCATAGATACATAACACACACACACACACACACACACACACACACACACACACACACACACACACACACACA
>NC_068995.1:17436076-17441458 GCF_001194135.2 Octopus bimaculoides
ATATATATGATTATATGCGCTTTGGTCCATTTATTATTATTCTTTATATCAACTCAAAATACATCACTTTATCATGGAATTTCTACCCTTAACCGGGTATAATATCCCAATTTTTGTGTGATTTTTGCTACCCTGGTAACTATGGACATATTTGCATTATATATATATATATATATATATATATATATGAACATATATTACATTCTAGTATAGAATAGGTCCGCCTTTCTGATTGGCAATCTACATTTATGCACTTACTGTATGCTTAATCTACGTTACATGTCATTGCTACAACGTTTTCGGATGGCGTAAATTCTGTTTAACCTAACCGCATCTATCTGACTTTCTCTCTCTTTTTGTCTATACTGTTTCATTTACTGAATATTTTAATAAAAGCTTCACCAAATCCTCTCTTCTGAGTATTGGAAATATCTGCTATTCCATCTCTGTCAGCATTTCTGAGCATGTGTCAAATTACAGAAATCCCAGTGGCTAGCGTACATCATTTATTACAGAAGAATATTCTCAGTTAAATACAATGCACCTCTTCAGAACTACTAATCATAAAAATACTCTAAAATAGCAGAGCACACCGCTATTAATCCATTTTGATAATGTCTTCCGTCCATGTTCTCTATTTTCAGTGTACCTAAGAATCATTGACTCTATCTGTAGTATATAACGATGAACAAAAGGCCATTTTTATGGTTAGCGCAATTTGAATTGAGTACAACCATCACTTTTCGCGTTCCGTTTAACTATGTGGTACTCTTCTTTCTTTACTGCCCACAAGAGGCTACACACAGAGGGGACAAACAAGGACAGACAAAGGGATCAAGTCGATTACATCGTCCCCAATGCGTAACTGGTACTTAATTTATCTACCCCAAAAGGATGAAAGGCAAAGTCGACCTCGGCGGAATTTGAACTCAGAACGTAGCAGCAGACGAAATACTGCTAAGTATTTCGCCCGGCGTGCTAACGTTTCTGCCAGCTCGCCTTTTGTTCCACCAAAACTAATCTAGTTGGGATTTTGTATGCCAAAACTAATAAATCGGACATACACCAGATGATCATAAACAGACTTGTGATTTATGGATACAGTCTGTCAAAATCTAGTATAGCTGTAGAAGATATATTAGGCCTTGTTTCCTTCTGCTATGATGATGAACAGCAGACAATAGCAGGTATCATATTGTGGAAACGTCGGTTGTCTTATACAAGCAATACATGAAATTCGAGATCTGCAAATGTTATTGGGCAAATGTTATTGGGCAAATGTTATTGAGATGGCAGGTATTCCTAGCGTGACGCAGAGAAACACATCTGGGTGGCGGCTAATTGAACAATATATAGATGTGTGTGTGTGTTTATATATGTGTGTGCTTATGCGTGTGTGACATTCATGTGTGTGTTCATATATGCGTTTGTTTGCGCGTGTGTGTTTGTGTGTGTGCGAGAGACTGGTGTGTATATGTGAGTGGGTGTGTATGTGTCTGACAAAATTCTTGCATCAAATATCAGAGACCAAGAATCATAAGAGAACTCAATATGAACTAATGTTAAATGCAGAGTAAATAGTTATATTTTACAGATTGAAAGTTTTAGCAAGGAGATTCAACTTTTGGTAATTTAGTATCTCATAAGAAATTAAAGCACCCTCTACCGCAGGCGGATTCATTTTGCTACTTGGAAGAAGGATCTCTTGCACTGTGCTCCTCGTAAGAATCTCGGCATCTTTGGGGAGACTCAGCGAACGAGTTTTTCAGAGCTAGAACCTTAGTGTAAATACAAAATTTTCCTTTCTTCGGGCTGTCTATCTATCCACCCCACTGTGTGGTCTTGAGTGCTGAAACCTTTATTGTATCCAGACCAGACAACTGGAAGCGTTCCATATCAGACCGCTTCAAAGTATCTTTGATCTCACGTGACACAGCAAGGTTCCTCACACCGAATCATCCTGAGTGCTGGGATATACAGCGAGGAATCCAGCTTCCTTAATCATCTTCTCCGCTGGGTTGAACATGTGATTCTGATGCCAGTTAGCTGGCTCCCAAGAGATGGCTGTCCTCCTCGAGATCGATACTAGAGGTAGGCGTCACGGACGTCAAGAAATTCGTTTTCATGATCATCTCAAGCGGTTCCCTCCTTTAAAGCTGTGTCTTTTCTAGTCCGTTTGAGGCTCTGGCTGTTATTCAAAAGCCATGGAAATGCGTGTGTGATGCTGAAATAGAGTTCTCTGAAACTGAACGCAAGAAACTGCATGAAGAGAGAAGGGGACGTCGTTATCAGCCTCTTATAGCTGTTGTTCGGAGTCTAAACCCGTAAAATCAGTAATATATGATTACACAGATATGCACAAACATAGATACCAACAAACACACACGCTTAGACACACATACACGTATACAAATACATACTTATATAGCTAACGTGGTGTGTACAATTATTATCTCTTGTGCGACTAAAAAGCAAATATTAGTTTTTATTTTTACTGTAGATTACGAGTTGTGCAGCCGCAAAACCAGCAAGAAATCTGGTGATGTGGTTTCTTGTCTATGTATTCTTTACTTGCATTATATGTTATAATTGCGACCATTCTTTTTGTTCCTTTAGTTCAAGTTTACTTGCATTCATAGTACCAACAACCAGTTTTACTTTTGTACACTCTCGTTCATTAAACATCTTACTCAGATGACCTTCGAAATGGAACCAATTTCGAGAATTTAAGATCGTCAATATGAATACCAAGTGCTTATTTCAGCTTGGAAATTACTTTATCGATCTCTATGTTTCAAAATATTTCCACTCTGTACACCTATTTCCTAAAAAAAAAACTCGTTGTGTGTTTTTAAATATTCTAATTTAATTTCTGATTATAGAATACTCTGAAGGTACGGTTCCCGATCTTTTTCAGATATATGTTATTTTTCTTTCTATAATAAAATGTCCACTTCCTTTCTTTGTCTATTCATTTGCTCCTTGTGGTATCGATTACTGCGTCTGATTATGACAAAAACGGTGATTTAGCCATTCAAAGTATACAGATCAGGAATGTAAGTACCAAACTTATTTAAGCATCGGAATTGATTTTACTCAATTCTATAACGTAGTAAAAGAATAGAACTTCTAAGCATTTTAAACTTCAATTATATCATATTAAGTTCAACTATTCGTTTCAGCAAAAGTTGCCAGAGAGGAGCCTCCATATTACATGTTAGCGTTAGTAATCATTATCCATTCAACCACATACTAAATAAATGTATGCGAATATACATTAGATAATATAGTACTGCATACACTGTGAATGAGATAATAACTAGAAGGGATTGTCATGTATAGAATGCTTTGGGTCTATATAATTTAAAACTAAAACAAAACTACAATTAATACTCTGGCTCAAAGACGAAATTGACAGAAAGAATAATGTATTAGTGCAATACTTGGGGTCGACAAAACATTCCCTCAGATTTTTCGCTATTTGCTGTCTACGTTCACATCCATCTTCGTGCTATATTCATCTCACTTCGATATCATATACTTTATCTTGTAATGCAAACGAAAATGGATAGTCTGTAGGGAAATCTATTCGCATGCGAGTATAGTTCTCTTGACATAATTCATGCTCGGAAGGGCGTTAAAATACAGAATCATTTCAAAGTACATCATATCCTCTCTTTACAAATCTGATCATATGCTTAACAAAGAAATCGATATTTATTGTGTAATATTCACAACATTTAAAACTTTTGTTTCATTTTAGTTATCAAGACATAATGGTTTCAGACAGTTTCATTATTGAAAATTGCTCATTCTTAAATGGCGACTAATTTCTCTCTCGATGCCAGCTTTAGCCCGAAGCTTGTATTTAAGTGTCTGTGAGTATTGTTCACGGTTTAATAACTTGCTTGGAGGAATACGAAAGTTGATATGGCATTAAAAATTACTTTTTGGTCTTTATATATTGATTCCAACTTTTTTTTTTCACTTACCGTGTAATTACGATACACCTACTAACTAATAGAATTTTATTTTATTATTTTTTTTTATTTTTAGTATATCTTCCCTATAGTATATGAACATACATGTATACATTCAATACACGAAATATTAATTTATAGAAAATTCCTTGCCCATAGCGATACCTGATGTATGCAGATTGTATTTTAAAGTTTTACTATTACACGTGGAAAAAACTTTTGAAAGCGATACCCAGGAAAGAGTCAATTTTTTAAAATAATTTTCTTTACACTTACTTTACCTGGTTGCATGATTCGAAGGTAATTGAAAGACTTATTTCATTATTCGGGGTAACACTAAAAGATGCGAATTTATATTCAATTTTAGTTTGAGGGCATGAAGAACCAATATTAAATCAAATACATATGCCAAGCATACACGGACTATTTACATGTAATAGTGTGCATTTCATTAAGGCGCAGGCGAGGCAATGTCACTTGGTAACTTCCCGCTTTCACATCCAATCCTGCTTCTCAGAAACTTTGCCGAATGCTATGTAACCCACGAAACTTGTCCGTTAATTTCGTACCTCCGGAAACGGGGTACAAGCGCATCGTATCCAATTACATACATATGTGTGTGTGTTTTTGTGTGTGTGTGTTTGTGTTTGTGTTTGTGTGTGTGCATGTGTGTGCGCGCGCGCGCGTACGTGTGTGCACGTGTATACACAGTAATACTTCAGTTTGCGAGGACACGCTTTACGAGACCCCGGCTTTAGGAATTTTACTTTTCAAGTAAAAGATGCAAATTTCGAACGAAGTGCCAAAGTTTCTACTACCATAACAAATGCCATCTGCGTGTTACACAGAAATTTATAGAGAGCGAAAAAAGCTTCTCAGCAAAAAACTCTCGATTTGTTTCTTAAAAATAAATCTGCAAATGCGTCTACGAGTGCTTGTGAATCGGCAATCACATCAACAAGCGATGGTGTGCGCAAGTCTAGTGCAAGTGAAAGTGATTCAGAAAGCGAATATTACAAATAGTCTTGACATTCCTTTTATTTTGCATAAAATATTCTTTACATTCTACTGTTGTTTTATTGCCATTTATTTACAAGTATTACAAATTTTAAGGGTAAAATATTTTTGTGAGAACGAAGTACGATTTATAACATTGCTACGATGGGAAATTATTACACTGCTTTACGAGTTTTCTCCAGGAACAGAGTATTGCCTATGGGCTCTTTGATGTGGCTGTCCTCTATGAGGCGATAATACTGCCACTTAAACCCCAAAAGGACATCTCTTCGAGCTTGTTTATTCAGTCCGCTTCTCACACCCGATATTTATTGCAAGCGGGAAATAAAACTTTCACCCATATATGTATATATATATATATAGATAAATAGATAGAAAGGAATAG
>NC_068995.1:17441832-17446642 GCF_001194135.2 Octopus bimaculoides
ACCGTCATGTTACTACACAGCCTTAAAGAACTTTTAGACGAATAAATCAATGCAAACAATTTTTTTGAGCCGAGTACATATTCTATTGGTCTCTTTTTCCGAACCACTAGATCCCGGGATTTATAAGACGCAACATCGGTTTCGAGTGGTGGAGGGAGTAAAGCACAGATGCAATGACTAACACACACACGCACGTACACACGCGCGCACGCACACACACACACACACACACTCACTCACACACATACACACATTCACTCACACACACACACTCGGTTGAAGGCTATAGGAGAAGGCTCTCACCCCAGGTGCCACGCAGTGAGACAACCCAGAACCCTGTGGCTTAGAAACAGTCATGCGCATATACAATATGTGATGAATACACTCACATGCAGAAAAAGAAGAGAATTAATACCATATTAAAAAAAGCAATTACAAATGCCGGGATCGATTTCATTGACTAATGTCCACAAGGTGGCGTCTCAGCATAGTTCGATGACTGACACAAATAATAGAATGAAACAATTGACCTGTCTTACAATTGTTGTCCGCAATGAGAAGAATATTGACAACGAAATTGTTGCAAATTATGTTGAGATATTATGCGTCCGATATGTTCTATTTTCTTTTCTAATCAACTTGTATTAGATTTTACTAGCAGTTTTTTTTTTAGATATCCATACTATATTTATCTAAGTGTTTAGAGTGTATTGTTGGGGTTTCAAAACAAATATGCATACTCCTTTTTTGACTATGCAGAATAGATATTGCTAATTTAATGCTATATGTTTAATATATTTTCAAATTGAATGAAACAATCTTTGCGATCATAGTAAAAATTACTTTTGAGTAGTGTTCATTTAAAAAATTTTTATACCAATATAGACCTTTAGTTTTCTCATTCATATTATTGCATTCATTATTACTCAGAAGCTACTACATGCTAATTTAATTTACAGAAACGTTAACCTGAGGTTTGTGGCAACATGTCTCCTTGATTCTCAAGAACCGTTCTTAGTATTCTGGAAGAATACAGGATGGCAATTTTCTGCATGTTGACATTGCCTGTTTCAATTTTAATATACTTCAGTCTCTTAAGTAGCAACTTGGGTGTTGTGCTAAGTGCATCAATTATCACAAGAACAATTGTCACTTTTGTCTTCCGCAAATTACTCGTTCTCTGTGGTTAGGTTCTGATACTTCTCAATTTTCTCAAAAATCTTTGACAACCTTTGATATTACACAGTTCGTTAATTTCCTTCATCCTCTACTTCTGCTTTCTTTACTTCTATAGTATTGTCAGAGTTTTAGGGAAACATTCTACAAAATCCGCAGTTTCTGGATCGTATTCATTTATCTTTTCAGTCACTTCGACTTCATAAACTTGACTAATATCAATGCATTTTTTACAAAGATACTCAGGTCTACGCTTGTACTCGTTTTTTTCCAAGCTTATTGAATTCAATTATAAGATGATTAATAATTGCCGCTCTTTTGGTATACAATCTGCCCTTACTCTTTGACTGAATTTTATAAAACTTTGTCTTCATTCATTCTGAATTAGTTGTTCCTGAAATGTTATAATTAGCGATTCACTTTTCCGTCTTAGATTTCTAAATGTTGGCCACATGCAACGATTTTACTGTCAACATCCTCTGTTTCTTGTCTAAATTGACTCTGTAATTCTTTCTTTTCGTTGATATGTTCTTCAATTCCCTTACAGTTTCAGTTTCTTTTTGGATTTATCTAGAGATTCCTTTCGCGACTGTGCACAAAATAGTTTTTGTTTCAAACCCAACATTGCATTACTTATTGCGCCTTCTGCTTTTAACAACTTCTGGTTCAATCAGTTCTTCGTAAGTAGATGCTGTCGATAAAATTTTAGGGAGGTGCGCGTCGTGCATTAGAGTAGCTTCTTATTTCAATATAAATGGTGCGATATTTGAAATACGCATAATTTGTGAGACTATTTTTTTCTATTATATGGCAGTGATTATTTTCATTAGACACGAGCAAACTGTGACATGCAAGACATTCCGAATGGCATGCGCATCGGAATATTACCTTGAATATAACCATGTCTCACGCGGCCGGCTTGTCGAACATTTTTTGTATGCTTAGTTTAGGCTCCATGTTCTAGTGGCAATTGACTAAAGCAGTGTGACCAATCACATGACTCAGTGCAGTCTAGACTGAACCATAAAGTACATGGCACGGAACGGATAATGACAATTATTCCTGAAAAGTTGATTCACAGTCAATGCGAAATGAGAAAGGGGCAAACATATGATAAAAAGAAACTATTCGGCAGAAAGATAACGAAGGTGAGCTGGCAGAAACGTAAGCACGCCGGGCGAAATGCTCAGCGGTATTTCGTCTGCCGTTACGTTCTGAGTTCAAATGCCGCCGAGGTCGTCTTTGCCTTTTATCTTTTCAGGGTCGATTAAATAAGTCCCAGTTATGCTCTGGGGTCGATGTAATCGACTTAATCCCTTTGTCTGTCCTTTGTTTGTCTATAATAATAAAAAAATTCTTTAAAAATATGAATGGTAATGCCAAAGAACTTGGCAGGTTTAAGGAAGACATCTATTTCTCATTGCATGGAATATGATCGAACAATCAAAGGATAGCATTTTAAATGCAGTTATCCTTAAGTCTCTAGTTCGTTGGCACAAGCAGAAAGAAAAAAAAATGTCTATTTTCTCGTTGGTATGTTTGTCTACAATAAACCATATTCAAACTTCATGTAATGTGGCGACGATGAAAACAAGGACAAAGTATGCCAGCAGTAGATGCTCCAAGAAGTTCCATAAGCCATGAATCATAAATGAATGCAGCTGTATCAAAGTGCCTCATTCATAAATCATCAACTGTGGAATTAGTGCTGTAACAAATGTCGCAATAATCATGTTGAAGAACCATCGAATCAACCTCAGATAAATAAAATTCACACAATGCACCTATATTAGCTCAATGATATATCATACGTAATCCCGTGCGAAATTACTTTCCATTAATATAAGTATGTGGTCAATGTATATCCTTCAATTGACCGTATTTTTCCCACCATCACAATAGTCAGTGTGTTTAAAGGTGTATTATAATAAATATAACTTGGATTTACTGAATGATCAATACGAAAATCCTCCCGAATATGTGAATCTTTAATTGTTGCCCTCATACGAAATGTAATGAAGCATATAATTGACGTTATGAGTAAATAGTTTTTGGGTATTCATCAAATTTTATGGGTTGCATGTAGTGTAACACATGATACTTTGCATATTTTGTAAAAAATTATATTAGCTTTAGTTGGCGTGGAGTATAGATCCTTCCAAGAAAAAGGAGGAAGTGGCTAAGCCTAACATTGAAAATATGTTTTTGCTCAATCTTCATCACCGTTGGCCAAAACATAATTCATAAATCCATTGAATAAAAGGGTTGTGTTGCATTTACCAATTTCAAATAATTCAGTGTTTCGCTGCGATAATTTACAGGTCGTAAAGTAAATTTTCCCATACTTCATTAAGTCTCACATACCACACGCATCAATAGAGCAATATCATCTCTTCCGGGATTGCGAACTGGCAGAATCGGTAACGTCATTCAGAAAATGCTTTACAGCATGTCTTTCGGAGCCTTACATTCTGAGTTCAAATTTCGACGACGTCAACATTGCTATTCATCTGTTAAGGGTCGATTAAACAGGTAGCGATTCATAATTGGCGTTTGATTATACAACTTACCCACCCACTACATTCACTGGTTTTGTGACAAAATTTTAGTACATTCAGTCCTTCTGTGATGAGTGTGTTTGTGAGTGACTGTGTGTGTATGTGTGTGTACTTGCGTGCATGTGTGTGTGTTTGTGTGTCTGGGTGTGTGTGTGTGTATGTGTGTGTGTGTGTGTGTGCAAATATGAACATCAGAGAACACAAAGAAACCGTTGAGAGAGTGTGAAAATATTTAGAAATTAAGTCCATTTAGATAATATCAAATATATTACCATAAAAGTATTTTGTATTACATATATCTAGATCTCTTGCAAGACTTTGAAATTCGGCGATGCCCTCAAACGTGCTCCATATCCGTAGCAGAAGTATATCCCACAGGTATTCAATCGTTGTTTTTGTATAAGATTGATAAAACATACACACATTACGTCCCATATATATAGTATACGTGAGTTGGGAGGGTGTCTGTGTGTGTGTCTCTGTATATCTCAAAATATAATATCCATTAAACACCTGAAATATCACTCGGCTCACCAATCAAAAGGTATAGGGAACCAGTGCACTATACCATCCACTCTCTGCAGAATATATTGTTTAGAGTAGAAACACTGATATTACACATAGCTTATAACGTATCTAACGATAGAAAAAGCAAACTGTTCTATTGGGAGTTCATAAAAAGTGTGGCATGCGTATATGTTTCCATTTGTTAGGCGAAGCGGTATTTCAAGTGTTTAGTAGATATTAATTTTGGAATATTGTATATACGTATTCCTGGGATTTAATATCTGTTGAGATATTTGTAAATCAATTACTCTGGAAAATATATGCTTCCATTTCAACTTCAGCTCTCATTCATAGCAATGCAGATACACACATAAATACATATACATTATATACATACACACATACACACACACATACACACACACACACACACACACACATGTATATATATATATATATATATATATATACGTGGGTACGTGTGACTGTATTCACGCACACGTACGCGCTCAAATACACAGACACGTAACGCACAAAGAAACACACTCACACACACACACACACACACA